>NC_135490.1:31277789-31581418 GCF_052094955.1 Ictidomys tridecemlineatus
TGCTACTAGCAGAGGTGCCTAGGTCAAGATCACACAGCAAATGGAGTCAGGACCATTTGCCACGCCATTCCAAATCATGATGGAGTTTGGTGTATAAACACAGACAGGATGAGACTGTCACAAGACAATGATTATAAACAAATAGGAAACTGTACTAACTGACATTCCTTAAAATGACCCATAATTCATTTGTCAACCTTTCTTCTATATCTGATGCACTACCAAAAACAAAACAAAAAAGTTTTAATTTTTTTTGGCAAGTATTCTGATAGTTATTTTGCCAACTCAAGACCTTTATATTTAAGGAATATTTGTACCTGCCCTCAGCTCCATTTCTAGGGAGAGAAGAAATATTCTAATGTTTCAAAATTCATCTGACAGGGTATCTGAATAAATGGTTAACTGCTGCATGCAAACAGTTTTCATTGGCTCCCTATTGCCAGAGCTGAGCCTCTCTTCTGTCAATTATTGAGGCTGGTGATTATAGTGACTAATGGAAAGCCTACGGCCATTCTCCTTCACACGTCCATCAATACCAGTATGAGACATATAAATGGGATCAAGTGGGAAAAGGCAATAAGTCATATTTGATGCAGCCCTTGCCCACCTCCTTGTCATCCTCAAAATGACTATTTTTGTGTTGGCCCAGACTGGCAATATCACAATGCTATGTATAAAGTCTTACAATTTGATAGTTTGTATCAATATTCATATTTCTTCTTCTCTTGACTAAAAGAATCCAGAAAATTCTTTAGAGAACTGCTGAGCAATAATGCAAGACAATCTGGGTTTGGTAGCACACACCTGTAATTCCAGCTAGTCAGGAGATTGAAGAGGAGGGTGAGGCCAGCCCGAGCCACTTAGTAAAGCCTCTGTCTCAAAATGAAATTAAAAGAGCTGAGGATATAGCTCAGAGGTAGAGCGCAGCATAGTTGGATTCTATTTGGGGGAAGCAAATAGAACAGGTAGATATATTTTTACTTCTAAAAGGAAGGGAAAGATCTAAGAAAAGCAGTGATTTGTTTGTTTGACACTAGCATGAGTTTAATTATCATAAAAAATGCAATTTCAGTACCACTCAGTAAATTTCATTCATTTTTCCATCAACTAGGGGTAAATAATGTTTGACATTGCAAAAACTGGGTGATATTTTATAATAATATCATTGTCTACAGTTTCTGTTAAGCAGAACTGTTGCGGTGCAGAGATAATATGTCATCTCAATCAACCTGGATCACGAATGGATTGTGGGTCCTTAAAAAGTTGTACCTCAGAGGAAATAGGAGCTGAAATTGATGGAGTTCTGGTAGGAGTGATTATCATTGGATGATGGATTTTGACAGCACAGACAAACTTTAGTTTTTGAGAAGTCACTCATTAGACAAGTCTGGTAGACTTTTTCAGCGCATGTGGGCTTCTGATTAGAAAAATCTGAGCAGATCTGATAGCAGGAAAGGAATACCTGTCACTCAAAGATTATGCATGATAGCCTCAAACTGGCATATCACACTGTCTGTTTTTAAATTCCCAGGATACTACATTTCTTAAAACAGATTTACTAAAAGTTCAATTTGAGACCTGTATGAGTCAACAAAGTCTCCATTGTAATCCCATTAGAGTTTCTTGGAATTCTGCCTCAAATGAGGTACTCAGAACACAAATTAATGAAGAGAGTATAAAAAAGCATGTAGGAAATCAGTATAAAAACATGTATACTGATTATTATCAATTACTTCACTTGTCTATCACATAGAGATGATGTAGGGTTTGTTAAACCTTTTAAATACGTCTGGAAACTTCTTAGGAACAATCTTCACTTTCAACCTAATCGTGGGAAGGCAAGGTATTCATCATCTGTTTTGCCTTCTTCCTACTTCAGTTGTCATGACTACAATCACTTTGTTTCCTTGTCACCTATAACATTGCAGCTCCCCATTAGTAGTACTTATAATAGATCATTTCTGCTTATCGTGTATAGGAAAATACATAGTGACTCAGTAGTTGCCTACCTTGGATGTCATTTCATACCAATCACTGAATAACAGAAATCTAGAAAAATCTACAATGGATACAGAAATAGAATGAGATAAAAAAAAAATGTGGGAATAAAATAATAGCACTTAATGGTATTTAAAGGACAAGGGTCAAGTTCCTACTCTTAAAATGCTATATAGAATTTGGAGAGTGAAAGAATAGTTGTATTCTTATCTTGGTTTCATATTTGAATTAAAATATATTTTGTGAACACACGAAAATGCAGTTTACTGTTCTATAAATAATTTCATGGGTCTTTAGCTCTTCCAGATCCTCTGTCCCATTTTAACATTTAGGGGAGTTCTCCTGCTAACAAACACAATATGTCTTCTTGTACAGATTGCCAAGGAGGGGATTGAAATTTTAAGAATAAAAAGCATCAAAGTGAAAGCAAACACTAATCTATGGTTAATAAGTACAGCAATGAACTTCAGAACTTCTATTGATGGTATTAATTTAAAGACTATAAAAGGAACATGGGTATCAGAATTGAAATGGAAATTAATATGAATTAAGTTTGCCAAAATTAACCTCAATAGGGACATGATTTTTAATAATAATCCAATGTAATAAAAAGTAGCAGTATATAATTCCAACCTAATATCTATATTTTTATAATTCATATTAGGTAAGTAGATAGAAAAAATATGACATTAAAGCTAACACCAGGGAACACTGAACTTTTAGAATTTTCAGAAATATTGTGAATGAGTTGGTATTGTGTTAAAGGTGATATTTGGACTTGTTCATCAATAATATATTACAGAATAATCCAGTAACTATTGCAAATAAGAAATCCATTCAAATAAGTCTGATCTGCACTTTAACAAAAAGTGACTTGTACAGATGAACTCAAGTCACTTTGATTCAGGTTTTCACTTCAAATATATTTGTTGTTCAAATACTGTATTCTATAGATTCTGATTTTTCAATTTCCCTCTTCACATGAGTATAATACTTACTCATCCAATATTATATAATAACATAAAATCATTATTTAGCATGTATTGATTGTCCTGTTGCATTGAATCAAATTGCTTCTCTTCTTTCAATTCCTTTTTTTTTTTTTTTTTTTTTTTTTTTTTGCCTTTTGGCAAACCACAAGCACAAGAAGAAACAGGAACGACCTCAGGTCATTGTAGTCTTCTATGGGATATGGTTGAAGGAAGCCCATAATTCATTCTGGCATTTCTTCAAAGGAGAAGGTTTCCAAAGTCATAATTACTGGACTGATAATAAAGTTGCTCTTTGCAGAAGTCAGTAGGACCACACTAAACTGCTCTACAGGTTGTGACTTTTTTCATCTCCACATTCTTCTTTATGCCCTGCAATCTGTCTACAACAGACCAGTGTCTCCATCTTTAAGATCAGGCTCAGTGATGTGACTGAAGCCATCTTTCTTTATTTTTAGCTCCAAATTGCCCTGCATCTTATTTACATTTGCATTCTCATTATCTAGCATCATGTTTGGTCATGTCAAAGATACAGCATATTAACTGAATGGCATGGATCCCACATTGAATTCCCACCATTCCAACATTTCTCTAGGCATTACCTCATCTTTCTTATGCATCTTAAATATGTTCAGTTATTTCTATTACTTTGTCTCTTTCCCCTTAATCTAGAAACATCTTTTAAATTTCCCATCCTTGAAACACAAAAACTGTACCAACTTTCTACTATGCAAAAGGTTAAAAAACAACCCCCCCCCCCAGCATTTCTGAAAGCAAATTCAGTCAATCCCTTTCACCCTCAAACAACATCCTAATGTGATAAATGCCCAGATTCTAAAGTCTGAAGATTTATGCTAACACCATGCCTTCACCAATTTACCAGCTATGACCTTTGCAGAGCTTTTGAATTCTAAAAGTTTTCTCTCTTGTAAAACTTTTTAAAGGGAAGAAGAAAGATCTCCTTCATTGGATTGCTGTGAGGACTAATTCTTTTTATATATATATATTCATTTATTTAATATAAATCACAACACATAATAATGTCTCCAATCTAGCAGCTAACATTATTCCTTCTCTGCAGAGTTAATCATTTAGTACATGGTCCATGCCAAGTATTATGTCAGAGACTGGGAGGGTGGTGGTGGGGAGGACTGGCTGCAAACAACTGGACCCTGCTCGCACATCCATTCAGTCTAGGCTAGTGATTCTCAGTATCACTGAAACATTTGTTAAAACACAGATTTCTGGGCTCCACCTGAATCTCTGATTCACTAGGTCTGGGGAAGGACCCACATATTTGCATTTCTAAGAAGTTAAAAAGAACTACAGATGCTACTGGTCCAAGAACCACTCTTCAGAAGTCACTGGTCCAGTGTGGTACTTCCACCATTGTTTTTGTAGCCCTAATTTCTTTCTGACTTTGGTTGGTGTCACCATATTCCCAATAAGTTGGGCTGGAAAATTGAATGGCGTCCTTTACCCCTCCTTATATCTCCTTTACTTTCTCACTGTGCTTCCCTCTTTTTAACTTCTTTTCAAAACTCATATAAAGTGTTTCTAGCTAGTCTCTTTCTTACATACTACTCCCAAATTAATATTCCTACAATAAAGTTCAAAATGTGCTGATTCTCTTCATCAATTCCCATCTGCCTTCAGGGAAAAAAGAAAAGAAGCCCAAACTCATGACCCCAGACCTTTCAGATTTCAGTGATTTGTCCTCAGTAATAACACAGATGGAATAAATAAAGCTTCACAGAGTGTAGAGACATCTGAGCTTGATTGGACCAAAAGACTATGCCAGCATGTAGAAATGGTATGTGCTCATTCTAGTGAATAGCATGATTTGTTTATCTGGATTACATCAAGAAGTTCCTTTTGGTTAAACTAATGTTTCTCAGATCATCCACTCATGTTGGTTGCCAATTCAGATGCCTTGGCCTCAAACAGATTCTGAGTGGCTGAGGCTTAGTAATCAGCATTTTTAACAAACCCCTTCAGTTCAAGGTGAGAAAACCATTGGTTGAGATCAAGGTCAGGAAAGAGGTGAATGTAGAAACCTAAAGTGAAACCAGGTTTAAAGACAGGCAGTTAGAACTGTTAACTGTTCTCAGGTGCTTGCAATAGAGTTGAAAAGGATTTAAGATGAGGATAATCAGTTGTGCTCATTCAGGGAAGGAACTGGGAGAGAGGAGAGGAGAGGAGAGAGAGGAGGACCAGGTCCTGGTATGAGGAGAGCTGCTGGGATTCAGCTACTGGGAAAGTCCAGGTAAGAGAACAAAGCAGTAGGAATCAAAAGTCAAGGTCATTTAGGGGGCTATTCGGAATGACACTAAAAAATAACTTGGTGTCCAGGTAGAGTGAGAAGTGAGGAAAGAGATGGAGTAAGGAATGAGAATACTAAATCCTTGGGGAAACTGGAGAGATGGAATTGCCATTAATTCAGACATAAATCACAGGAGAGAAAGCAGTTGGGGGCTAAAGAGAGAAGATAATTAACTGTGTTTTGGTCATGCTGAGATTGAATTGAATCTGATACAAAGATGTATTGAGGATCTATTATGCGCCAGGCATCATGCAAAACAGTGGCGAACCAACTGTGAGCAAGAGAGGGAGTCCCTGAGTCCATGAAACCTACCACCTAACCCTGGAGATGATTTAAAAAATGATTAAAAGAAGGTTGGGCCAGTGCTATGGCTGGTGAAGGATTAGGTGGCTTAGGACTACTGAGCTGAGTTCCCCCTCATGGTCTACAGGGAGGGAGATAGTCCCTGAAGATTTTCCAGAGGAAGTGTCACTAAGACCTGAAGGATATCCTGGAGTTTCAGGTGACAGAAGGATAAAAGTGAAAACATATGCAAAAAAAAAAAAATGGGGGGAGGGGGGATACAAGGGGATACTACAAGGTCCGGAAGTGATAAATACAGAGTACCTTTGAGGGATTGAAAGGATTTTGTCAGAGTAGGAGTGAGGTAGTAGCTCCAAGGGACAGATTACTTAGGGAAGTGTCACAATAAGGCCATAAACAAAGTGTTTAAAAATGAGTCTTCTTTCTTTCTAAGGAGAATAATAATGACCTAGAGATGAGCAGATCAGGGGAGTGTACTTGAAGGCTCTGCCATCCTTGCCATGTGGGATTCCATCTCTGAGCATAAGGCAGAGGATCCAGTTCTTATCATTTCCTGCCAGAAAGATGCAAGAAGGAGACTAATGAACACATCCCCAGTTGTTACAATGGCAAGCTTTGGGGGGTGGCATATATCACTTCTGTCATCTGGTTGGCTAGAACCTAGACCTGTGTGACGCCTAGCTGCAAGGAAAGTCGTACAACACAGTAGCTTCACAGAAGTCAGCCAGGTAAGGAAATGCTGAGAAAAGGTGAGGAGCTCAAACTACATCCTAAGGACACAGGATTGACTCAAGAGTGTAAGGTGAATAGATTTATAGGGAGAAGGATGAAGACAGTTTAGAAGGCAAATGTTTAATCAGGTGTGTTCCACACAGCATTAGGCCAATGATGTACACCAGGACAAAATAATGCAGGGGTCAGATGAATTTGGGAACCCTAGATGCCAACCTTTTCCCTTTTCCAAGAGCTTATCATGCATACTGACTTGAGAAACGTGAGAAGTTCAGTAGAAAAACGTTTGATTCCATGTTTTCCTTATTAATTTGATCATAGAGATATTTTATTTCATACTATATTAAAATAACAAATCACATGTTGAAAAATATTTCAGGAGAGCAGTGGGTGAATCATCAAGTGGTGAACATTGGAGAATTAACTCCAAGAGATTGGCAAATTGTAGCAAGCACAGAGGAAAGGTAGTGGCCTCTCCTCTGGGGCCACCTACCACTTCCCTTAGTCCTGTAAGTAAGAGGAAAATCTCTGCTAGATCCCCACCTCATCTACTGTGAATGGCAGTCACAACACATGGAGTGAATTATTTCACTTGTTGCATATGCTATTCTATGCTCTCTGAAGGCAGTTTTGTTACACCGCATTGTGTTTCTGTTGTACAATTAACATTTGCTACCATGCACCAGGCACTTTACCTAACATTTCACATTCATTAGGTTATTGTACTTGTACAAAAGGTAGGTGAGGTGAGGCAATGATCCCATCTTGCCGATGAGACAGGTAAGAAATGATCTGAAGTCACAACTGGTAAAAGATGGAGCTTTTTTTTTTTTTTTGTAGTACTGGGGATTAAACTTGGGGGCACTGAGTCACATCCCAGCCCTAGTTTGTGTTTTAATTAGAGACAGAATCTCACTGAGTGGTTTAGCGCTTTGCCATTGCTGAGGCTGGCTTTGAACTCAGGAACCTCCTGCCTCAGCCTCCTGAGCCACTGAGATTATAGATGTGCACCACCATGCCCAGTGATGGAGCCTTTTGACTTGAATCCTGATCTCTGGGACCCTCTAGTCTGTGTCCATGATCATCATTCTTTATAGAATAGGATCAAGGAAGCATTTCCAAATGAGTGAAGAAACATAAATAATTTCTAATAACCTATAGCCAATTTTCTGAGTGCATTTCCATTAACATTAAAATTGAGACTATTCTAACTAAACATCAATCAGTGAAAGTGTTAGGTAATTCTTCTGACAGTAGCTCAATCCTGAATTACATGAAAGTTACTCAAGAGGAGTATGGAAATGTTTAGCCAGCAACAGAGTTACTAGCTACAAAATTACCTCTAAGCGAAGAGCAG
This sequence comes from Ictidomys tridecemlineatus, assembly GCF_052094955.1. Taxonomy (NCBI): domain Eukaryota; kingdom Metazoa; phylum Chordata; class Mammalia; order Rodentia; family Sciuridae; genus Ictidomys; species Ictidomys tridecemlineatus. Next base: position 31,285,492 of record NC_135490.1, read on the forward strand.
TTTTTCATCTGCTCTTGAATATTGGTTTAAATGCTTCCCCATAGCCCCAGATATGAAGGGAGTCACAACTAAGCAGTGGCATGTTGACTGGATAAACATCATATTTCCTTTTTATCACCTTTTCCCCCCAAGTAGTAGTGTATTGAGTTACAACCTTATTCATTGCTCCTACAGAAAGACACTTTGAAAAATTGGGCGTTTGTAGTAATATTGACAACAAAAGCAGGTGTTGTCACCTCCCATTAGCATTAATTTAATCGGCGATTCACTACAATAGGAAACTATTATCTCTCTGTGGTGGGCCTTCCTATCAGAAATGGGGAGCATCAGGAAAAAAAAGTTCCAGTGCAGAAAATATAGTGAGACAACCTTTTTTGGGAATATTAAATTTAAGCTGTATAAACATTTGTTTTCCTTTTATCAGTAATGAAAAGTTCCTAATTCACCTAAGCTGGGAAGACCAATGTGGGGTATGGCTAATTGGTCTTGAAAGACAATTAATATCTGTCAGGAACATGTACCAAACACACAGGTTTTGCAAACAGTCAATCCCTTTGCCCCCTTTTTCTCTGTTGTTCTGTTTATTGTGCCCAGTTAATGTGCTCTTTTGCCATAATAATCTCCAGCTAAATCATAATTGCTCTATTGACGGCATTACTGTACATTTTTGACAGATCATTATTCATACTTAACCACTTGACCTGGAATAAATGTTAAAGCAATTACCACTGAGAGCTTTTCTATGAGAAAATTGAGGCAAAGTTTAGAGATAATCAAAATGCAAAGCTGATCATGATAGCAATTGGAAAAATGGCAAATCCTATTAAACAGATTTTTATTAGCCAAGTTGATGCCAGTAGATATTATCTGGTAATTTAGTCTTATTAAAAAGAAAATAAAGCAGCTAATTGTTTACTATTCTGGAACTTATTCCAGCTTGCAATTTGCAACTGAAATTAGGCTTTATGTGGCTCATCTATTTTGTCACATTGAAATATGAAATCGTTTGGTACAAAGCACATCTGCTCGGTGCCTCTTACATTACCAGAAAAATCCCTCATTCAATATGTTTGTACCTGTTGAGGCATTATGGATGGATTAATTTACAGCAACCAATATAAAAGCTAATATTCAGTATGTTTTTATTATGTCAAATATTTTAAAGTCTGTACTTCCAGGGATTAAATTTTATTCCTGCTTTATCTCACTTTATATTCAAACATTGACCCAATTTTTTTTTCTATAGTAAGTCACAGGGCAATAAACTTCTGAAAGCACTACAAATGTATGTTGTAGTCTTTAGGAATAAGAAATCATCTTATGATTTGGACCCCAATCTCAAGTATAGAAGGAACAATGAAAAAAATTTCAACATATTTGAAGATAAATGATTTTCAAATTTTTGGAGCAAAATGCTAAATCAATTGTGCAATGGTGAAAATATATTCAATGCTCTAAGAATTGATTTTTAACATCCATGAACACAATATCTTCCTTAATCTTGCTATACTGTTTGAAAACTTGCACATGTTTGTGAGCTACTGAGAATGAGTCAAAATAAAATTCTCAACTATTTCATTATTCAAATGGCTGGTCAGAAAAGACAGAGGGTAACAAAGTAACAATATTTGGAACGTTGTCTTTTGTCTTTTCCCACAATCCTTCTATACAAATTTGAGAAATTATTTAAGACAACAAAACTTGACAAAAGTCCCATTTTTAATTTCTGAACAAAATTCCCTTTTTCCTTTAGTTCTTAAAGAGTGTTTAGTTAAAAGTTTGGCATGATTCAGAGTCTTTGGACTAATATCTTGAGCAAAGCTGTAATCAAAAATGTGCACCAAAGAGACAGAAAGTCTTAAACAGATAGTGTAAAGTTTTACTGGCCCCTTCTGAATCATGAGCCCTGTTTGAAAACTATCATTAAAATTCAGAAAACCGATTACTGATATGCGGATATTGTTATCTTGGGAGGTGCAGTTATCGGGGTCTGCTCCAGTTGGTTCCTGTAGTTTCTATATTAATGGAAGTTTTTTCACAGTTAATGAAAGGAGAGACTTTCTTTTAATAAGTCCATAAAACATTAAGTAGATTTTTCCCTCTTTCTTCTGCCATTTTCCTCTCCCAGAAGAGTCCTTTTGAAAGTCCAAAAGGTACACATTTGGCAGTCAGATAAGGACTGGCAGTTTGTAAAAAACTCATTCTGCTTCTCTGTTCTTGGACTTGGCCTTATCAAACTGATGGTGTTTAAGATAACAGACTCTAATTGTTTCAAAAATTTTCATAGTGTAACATCACTTCTTTATAAAGAGGCATTTTGTGAAAGTTTTCCAGATGTTCTTAATGTGTCAGAGCCAGAACAGCAAAGAAAGCCAAGGGATTGAAATTCTTCATTTTCCATGTTTGTTAACTTAAATTTATTATTGATAGAACATCTTTATTTTAAAATTCAAATGGAGTTTTATAATCCATTCTGGCTTATATATGAAATCATTTTACTTTAGATCTAGAAACAAAAGCTAAAGTCAAGATTTTTCCAGTATTTTTTACTTAATTCTAAGTTTGTGTGATACAGAGTAAAACATAGTAAAAGTGAGTTAAAATGACTTGAGTTGTATCTGAGTTTGATAATCTTAAAAATAATCTATAGGTCATTGTATTTTAATGTGCTTCCATTATTTCTACAGACTTATTTATTCTTTTAATACAGAATGTTCTTCAATCACTGAATTATTTTTTACTTCTGTGTACAGCTTTTGAATCAACATCTCTTATCCCTCTTTCCTTTGATATTGGCATCCCAGGAATCTGAGTGTGGGACTTTCTCCCTGACCTTGACCTGGGCATAAACCCAAGTCTCTATTCTCCCATTAGGGCATCATGTCATGATTTTAATGTATGCTTTCTACTGAATAATTTTAGTATTATTAAGTCACAAAACAATCAAACCATATGTGTCTCATTTCAGCCACATAGTGAAAGGGCTGAAGGAAGTCACAGAACAATAAACAACTAAGTGCTTTATATTTTTCCCCTTGAAGGATGTTATAGGTCAATTCTGCCCAACTTATTCTAAGAGGACTTTTTGTCTCTTAGCACCACTCTGACACTCTCGTAGAATCTATTAATAGGCTACGAAAAGAGGATTCAGTGTTCCAGCAGCTGCCCAACAGTACTGTTAGTAAATGCCCATGAACCAAATGTAGTACCCTTGAAGGCTAACTATACCCTGAGCCTAGAACATGCACACTTCTGATATATTGGCCAGCAGGGGTTTCTGAACATTTTTTCCCCCTGTTTCCAAATTTTAGGTCTAATTCCTGCTTAGTAAAATCTTGTCAACCTTATTTTTTCATCTGCATGTGAAAAAAAAAGAGGTTCTTGATGAACTAGTCAAATGTTCTGGAGAAATTGGAAGGCTTTCTTTCCAGGTTCCTAAAGTACCTTTGGGTCCTCAGGTATCCTCAGTTTCCTTTGTGTCCTCAAAGGCCCTAGGCTGGTAGAAATGAAGGATGACTCCACACTGGGTCCTACATATTTTATCCTTGGAATTGCCTGGACAACTCTTATCCATTCTTATCAGAGGGGTCTTATTTGTAGAGGAAAAGACATTATAGAGTTTGGGGAACAAAAATTGGAAAATTTTTCAAATTTCAAATGAGAGTATTGGGAAAGGTTTGGCAAAAGACAGCTATTTATCATAGCCTTCAACTGCTATAGATTTCAACAAGCAAGGATGGGGTGAACATGCTTCAAATTTAAAAGAAGGTATTTGCAGAGTGAGGTTTGATTCCAACCTCCAGTGTTAGAACAGGAGATGACGAATGAAAGGAAACATGCAAGGGAGAGTCCACTTTGCCTTGGTTCATGCTGCTTACTACTTCCTGAGTCTCTGAATGACAGGCCTTTGCAGTTATTAATGTTTATCATCCATCCTGTCTCCCACAGCACCTGTTTTCATCTTTCCAGGCGATTCCACTGTTTTCTTAGTCTTTTCTTCTACCATTGTCCTTAATGATTTCAGTTGTTCTGATGACATTTTGGACCCTTGAACACATAATTCTTCATTATCAGATAATTTAGTGTCATGGTTAAGAGTCTAGCCAGTGGAGCTCAACCACTTGGATTCAAATCCTGCCACTTACCAGCTAAGTCCTCCAGGGAGAGTTTCTTGTTTTCTCTGCACTTCAGTTTCCTCATTTGAAGATGGGAATAATAATAGTAGCTAGTATAAAAGAATATTTTTGTGAGGTTTATATGAATAAATACATGAAAAATGCTTAGAATGATAACCTGTCATGTAGCATTAGCTATTACTGTTAGCATCATCGTTGTCTCTAAAGACATTTAATTTCATTGATCAGCTACCATACCTGACTACACCTTATCAATACATTGCTTCAACAGCCAAAGATCTGAAGTTTGGTGTGTCTCTGTCATTTGTAGCCTCCTTGCAAAACTCACATATAGATCAGTTCAGTGGTGCACTGGTTCCTGAACTCCTCTGTTTACCATGCTAACTATACATTCACCACCCTCTTCCCCCGCTTGCTCTCAGCCTTCATGCTCTACTGGAGAAGAAAAAAGAATCCTGTAGATGAACCATGCTGCTTGTCCTCATGTTGTTTGACAATGCCTTTGATTATTTTTCTCAAGAAACTTTTTTATTTTCTTACAATGGGATGATATTTGACTAGGAGTTAGCATTAACATTTCCAAGTATTTGATAGGAATTGACCCAGTTCATCGCTATTAGGAAGGCACCACCTTTTTATCATTTCACTGAGAAAGAAGCTGAGGCTCAGATAGGTAAAGCATCACCTCAGTGTGCCCAATTTTCAGTCAAATTGTTGGCAAAGTCAGGTTCCCAGACTTGGACAGTCAGGATCCTTAACCTGTACCCATTAGACAACATGACATCATCATGGTGAACTTTCTAACAAATACTGAAAACTTTATTGGTGGTAAATGCTAGATCATTTTCTCATAAAATTTAAGTCTACAAAATATTACTAAAGTAATATATAAACTGTTTAACATGCAAATAGAAATATATATATATATATATATATATATGAAAAGTCTTCCTTTCTTCCCATCAATCCCATTCCTTAAAAGAAATATATTTTGGCATACCTGTCCAGAATTCTCTATACACATAATTAAGCCTCAACACAGATGTACATATGTAATCAACATGTGTACTTTTCATGAATAGAATCATTGCATGTGTGTGCCCATGTGTGATGTATGTATATATATTTTTCATAATACTTTTGTGTGTGTAAATACACAAGTACACTATTCTCTATAGAAACATAGAAACTTTGCACATTTGACCTCTGGAGACAGGTTTTACACACATTCTTTGCCGTTTTTAATTTCATGATTATCAATGTTCAAGAAAGAAATTCAAGAAATAAAAATTTGTATTAATATATAACAAAATCTAAAAAATAAACACTATCTACTTTTATTGGAATATATTCCCCCAAAGTATCCATTGAAAACTTAATTCCCAATACAACTATATTAAGAGGTGGGACCTTAGGAGGTGATTAGGCTATACAGGCTTCACACTCCTCATGCATGGATTAATGCCATTAATATGGGAGAAGGGTTGCTAATGCAGGAATGATTCCTTATGAAAGGACAAGTTCTCCCACACATGCACTCTCCATTGCCCTTTCACCTTCTACCATGGAATGATTCAGTAAGAAGGCCCTCACTAGATGCTACTTCCTCCATCTTGGACTTTCAAATATCTAGAACCAAGAACCAATGAACTTCTATTGATTACAAATCACTCTGTGTTCGATATTCTGTTATAGCAACACAAAACAGACTGACACACTCCTTGTCCTTGATGGAGTAAACTTGGAAAATCCTGAAGTCAGTTGAGGACCTATTCCTGGGACATCAAGGCATGAGATGGACGGGTTAAAAAGTGACCACCTGTCCCTTGTTCACTCTCCCTCTAACCTCTTCTACCAGAGCAATTTCACTTTTCTATGTGTTGGTCTACATATAAAACTTAATATTTCATTTGAAGAAATAGTTCTAAGAAATCTGTGTGGCTCAGCCAGAACATAAATATCACAATGTCAAGAATTTTGATCAGTATGATAATTTTATTTTGAGCCAAATGTGTCCCAGGTCCCTAAAACAGTACCTGGCAAATAGTAGATGCTCAAATATTTGTTGAATGGATGAATATGTGAATATGAATACATCTTTGCATATACCCACAGCGTGTTAAAATGTGAAGTTCATGCTTCTCTTTGACATGACTTTTCCTCCACAGTTTCTACCCTATCTTGGCCCACTTTTCATCAATTCTACTAATATAAAATCAGGCCAATCTCCTGCATGCTCCATCTTTTTTTTTTTTCCTATATTGGTTTGCTATGGTTTGCTAGGGTTGCAGGTACAAAATTGTCAAGTGACTAAATAATAGAAATGTATTTTTCCAGAGTTCTGGAGGCTGGGAGTCTGAGATGGCGGTATGAATGAGGCTATGTGCTAGGGAAGGCTCTGTCGCTGGGCTATCTTTGCTACAGGTATGCTCCTGGCTTATGGCAGCATAAGTCTAATCATCATGTGGTATTCTCCCTATGGGTGTGTCTACATCAAGATTTCCACTTTTTGTACAGATGTTGGGCATTTTCTCTAGAGACCCATGCTACACCAGTATGATGTCATGTTAACTAATATCTATGAGCCTATCTGAAATAAGGTCACATTCTAAGGCAATGGCCATTACAGAGTAAATTTTGGAGGGTTTTTGGAGAGAGACAATCTCACATTCTAAGGCAATGACCATTATAGAGTAAATTTTGGAGAGTTCTGGAGAGACACAATCCAACCCATGATTATTGCTCTTCTTCTCTTCCTCTCCTCTGCCCTTGCTCTTACTATTCTGTTCTTCCTGGAGTGGCCTGTTTTGCCCTCTGACTCTTACTCAAAAACTTTAACTCTCATTATATCAGAAAGCTAAACTTAACTTACACCTTAATAGCCTGATAACTTTTCAAGGTCCTTGAAAATAGTATCAGAGATAGATAAACTTCCCCATTGCCTACTGGAGCTCTTGGCTCAAAACAACTGCCAATAACAGATAAGTAATGACTAATTGTGGCTTCCTCACAATTCATAGCATTATCATGAACAAAGAGGACACCTGATTTTAATTTTGCCCGGAATAATCTATCCCTGTTTAGAGAGCAAAGATTTAAATCCCTCACCTTGCCAAGAATATTAGGTAACGGTAATAGTTAAGATATAGTAAAGCCTCACTGTATGCTAGATGCTGCTCTAAATTCTTTGCATACTAGTTAGGTTAATCCTCACCACAACCCTGGGAGTATAATTATCACCTACCTTTATTTGATGAAGGAATTCCAAGAAAGGTTAAGAAACTTGTTCAAGGTCCTACCCTACTTAATGATTTCTTAGAAGTTGTAACAAGGGTGGCTATAGATGCCAGGTACTCCAAATTACTACTCTAAATTCCCTGTCTTTTAAGAACCTACACAATATGTTTTTATGTCATTTACTTTATTTTTATTGATTTTATTATTATTTTTAATACATGAGCAGTGGAATGCATTACAATTCTTATTGCACATATAGAGCACAATTTTTCGTATCTCTGTATATAAAGAATGTTCATGTCAATTTATGCCTTTATACATGTACTTTGTTTATTTTTTGCATTACAATTCTTAATACACATATATACCACAATTTTTCATATCTGTTTGTATATAAAGTATGTTGACACCCAATTCAAGTCTTCATACATGTACTTTGTATAATGATGTCCATCACATTCCACCATCCTTGCTAACCCCTTGCCCCCTACCTTTTCCTCCCACCCCTCTTCCCTATCTAGAATTAATCTAATCCTCTCATGCTTTCCTTCCCTACTCCGCTATGAGTCAATCTCCTTATATCAGAGAAAACATTCCACATTTGTTTTTTTGGGATTGGCTAACTTAGTATTATCTTCTCCAACGCTATCCATTTACCTGCAAATGCCATGATTTTGTTCTTTTTTAATGCTGAGTATATTATATACTTTATAATGGGCATTTTTAAACAGAACCTTACTGGAAGTCTTAGGGAGCAGGTTAGAGTTTTTAGTAAAGAGGGTTTCTTCCTCTTTCTTCCATCAGACTATCTTTCTGAGTGTTTCCCCACTCAGACTTGAAAATAGCTTAAGCTAGACCAGGTGCCCCCAGAATACCAGCACACAAGTAACCCAGGAGAACCAATTGCTTCTTCCCTCTTACTGACCTGCAAATCTGGAGTCATGTCTAGTACATGGCTTACCTGGTTCTCTATTCAGTGGATTAGTCTAGCCTTGACTTTGGAGTCTACAGGTAAAGCCAAGTTCGTTTAAGAAAGTCATGACTGTATTGAAAGTTTTGTTTGATAGGACCTCTAGGGAGATCTCAAGTCTATATCTGTCTGCTGAAAGATTTCAACACACAGCAACAAGTTGAGAACTAACATAGAAAGGATGTAAAAGATGGCTTAAATAGAAAGCTATTGATAAGAACCATTTCATGATTATTCTGTTAAAAAGCAGTTTACACTTTCTAATTTTAGATGGGAGACTTGATTTCATAGATCATCCAAAAGTATATCTTAGCCAAGAAAAATGTAGAAGACAAACAGCTTATAATACTACTTCTAGAAATTGATCTCTACATTCAAGGTAAATGGATTGCAAGTATTGATTAATTCTTTGTAATGAATATCATTTCATAATTTTTAATTAACCACTAGGTAATATTTAATGGAAACTACATAATGTAATACATATGAGTTTGAAAAATGGGAAGGTAAAAGGGTTCTGTCCTTTAGTCTCATTGTGGTAAAAAAAAAAAAGTAATTGCCAAGAGTGACCAGTTTGTTATCATGTTTTCTTCTCTGGTAATTCTAGATTATTAATGTCCCAAAGCACAAAGCGATACTGCTATATTAATTCACTTGGCCTTGAAATGATCTATGACACAATTTAAGAACCATGCATTTTGTCACTGGTTAAAATTGATTGTAACCCAGTGAAAGAAAAAAGACAAGGGATCTTGTGGAACTAGAGAATAAATTCATCCATAATGTGAATTCTTTTGAAAATATTAGCAATACTAAATAATGAGAATTTTGCTGCAGACACCTGGCAGTGAAGTAAGAGGGAAAAGATTTATACTTGGTGGTAGAGCATTAAATACTGACGGTAGAATAGCCGCAGAAAACATTCAAGTAGAACTGGAAACAATAAAAGTCCAGTATTCACATACAGAACTATTAGAAGTACTGTGTGTGTTGTAGGAAGAGCCCAGAATTTAAATGAACCATTTATGCCTGGGCTGCCCTAGGGCAAGTACAAGGTACATTAATAATGCAGTGTTTATTTGAAATATTTTATTATAGCACACATTTATTACTAAAAAAAAATCTAAACAGTAGGAAAAAAGCCAGGTTTGCACAGGTTCAGCATTCTAGACAAGTTATTTTCAAAATAGGATTCCTAGAAAATTATATCATTTCTTTCAATACTTCACCTGTGACACTATAAATAATACATATTTATTTAAGGAGTGGTATTATATACTACTACTTGTGTTGTACATAATTTATAGAAAATGATATACCAACATGGGTAGGTAATGTTCACCATGAAAGTAAATAATTAGAATTAGAAAGTGATGAAGAACTCTAAAGATTGCCTAATATGAGGTAGAGTAAATTAGACTCCTTAAAAAGTACCTTCAGGTTTCCCCAAAATTATAATCAACTTGCCTTCTAGAATAAATGAGGCAATTATTACTAGCTATTGTCATGAGCAAATTGACTCATGTTAAATACACATAAAGTGATAGGAGAATGCCATTACACTTATTTATACTTATTCCTGAGAAGGTTGCCACATATAAGCTGTGTTTACTTGCACAGAACACTGAAGAAAGTTGAGGACCATCTGGGTCTCCCTGCAGGAAGTGGGCAGAGCATCATCTTGGGAGCAAACAGACCTAAATAACTCCTGGCTTTATTGTTTATTACTTGCATGATTTGCAGCAAGGTTTTCACCTTTCTGAGTTTGTTTCCATGTCTGAACAGTAATACCCACTTCTCAGAGGCAGTAGAGGAATAAAATAAGGGAAATGGTGACAAGCGCCTGGGCACTTAGTGCTGAGCAAATTGGCTTTAGTTCCTTTGGCTCTTTATACACAGGCAGAGTACAGCAATTACTGCCTTTTGTTTGTTTGTTTTTGCCTATTCTTTCCCAGCAAGTTGGTTACTTCTAGGAAGAAAACTACACCTTTTTTTATCTTTGCATTTCCAGCCGTGAGCTAAGGGCCAAGCACCTGGTACTTCTGGTCCATAGGTTAACATGATTCCCTCTGATGTACTTCGCCATCTCAGATAGAGACAGCCTTCAGTCTGGCTCGGGAGCATTTCTTACATATCTCTGGCAAATGTGCTAGATTATTGCCCAAGATACAAAGGAATAGGTCCTTTCCTTTCTTTTGTTTTCTTAATAAATGATAGTATCCCTTGAAATCATTTAACTTCTAATTTCTGTTGCAGAATTCCAAAATATATTCTTCTTATATAGTACCTTGGAATATTTACTCCTTTAGAGAAGTCAATAATCATGTCTGCTTGTGTAGAATGTATTGCAAATGTCATGTATACTTCTGCTGTACTTCTACTCTCAACTCTGTGGTGGTCTGTCCAGAGGGCCATGTAATATGGAAAAAACGCCACACAAAACTCCCTCTCTTGCATATAGGTTTTAGCCTCTCAGCATCTCACTTCTTTTTTCTCTGAAGTAAGTAAATAATGAAACATCCACTATGATTTTTAAGTGAGATTGAGTACATGTTAGATACTCTATAAATACAAGTTTGCTTTGTTTGTTGTTCACATATTTGGTACTAACACTAGTTTTTGAGGCAAAAGCAGAAAACTGACATTTATTGCATAAAATCTGTCAGCCAAGCACTAAGCTGAGGATTTTTTTTCATTTAATATCTCATTTAAACCCACATAGCACTTCTATGAGGGAGGTGATAATAACTCCTTAAAATCCTAGGAAACTCTATTTAGTGAAATTAACAAAGATCACGTTCTTCTCTTGTCACACATATAATAATAGTCAAGTTAAAGGGAAGAATATTCTAGTTGTAAGCATGGTATGTTTCAATAATGAAAATTGCTAATTGCATTATATTTTTGTAAGAGTTTATAAACAAGCTTTCACATGCATTATAGATTCATTATAGATTCTGGCAATAAATTCCTGCTATGTGCCAGGAATTGTGCACATAATATGATCAATCTTTGAAATAAATTACAGGATTGTCAATAACATGGAGAGCCTACAGAATAAGAAGAAAAATCTTTACCACATGCACCTCAGAGCACTAATCTTCAGGATATATAAAGAACTCAAAAAACTTAACACACACACACACACAAAAAAAAACCCACAATAAATAAATGGGCTAAGCAACTGAACAGACACTTCTCAGAAGATGATATAAAATCAGTCAACAAACATGGAAAAATGCTCATATCTAGCAATTAGAGAAATGCAAATCAAAATACTCTAAGATTTCATCTCACTCCAATCAGAATGGCAGCTATCAAGAATACAAACAATAAGTGTTAGTGAGGCTATGCAGAAAAGGGCAAACTCTTACATTGCTGATAGGCTTGCAAATTGGTGCAACCAATCTGGAAAGTGGTATGGAGCTTGTTCAGAAAACTTGGAGTGGGACCACCATTTGATCCAGCTATCCCACTCCTTCGGTCTATACAAAGGACTTAAAATCAGCATAGTACAGTGATGCAGCCACATCAGTGTTTATAGCAGCTCAGTTCACAATAGCTAAACTATGGAAACAATCTAGATGCCCTTCAACAGATGAATGGATAAAGAAAATGTGGTACATATACAGAAGGGATTATTACTCAGCCTTAAAAAAATGAAATTATGGCCTTTGCTGGTAAACGGATGGAACTAGAGAACATCATGCTAAGTGAAATAAGCCAGTTCCCAAAAACCAAAGGCCAAATGTTTTCTCTGATAAGTGGATGTTGATCCATAGTGTGTGTGTGGGGGTGGGGTGGGGGGAGTAGGGAAGAATAAAGGAAATTTGAATTGTGCTGAGGGGGGTGAGGGGAGGGGAAAGGTGTGAGGATGGGAAGGACTTAGAATGAGACAGACATTACTACCCTATATATGTATGATTACACTCCTGGTGTGACTTGGCACCATGTACAGCCAGAGGAAGGAGCAGTTGTACTCCATTTGTGTACAAGGTGTCAAAAAGCATTCTGCTGTCATGTATAACAAATTAGAACAATTTCATTTAAAAATAGAAGGGAAGTCAGTAGAATAGGAGAAGAGGATCAGAGGGAGGGTAGAAAGGAGAAGCAGAGGTACTGGGGAATTGGATTGTTCAGAATATACTGTTTTATTGTGTGCACATATAAATATAACAAATCCCACTGTTATATATAAGTATAATGTGCCAATAAAAAGAAAAAAAATTAAAGAGAATTACAGGATTATGTGATCCTCATTTCATAGAAATAGAGAGGAGTGAAGTGCTTCGCCCTGACTGTGGGGCTTACATAGTTTGGGGCTTGCACGGCCTCTCGGGTCACTCTCCCTGGAGCTGGCTGTTTTCTCATTTTGACCAATATAATAAAACTAATCAGGTTACCAGGTATCTAACCACAGATAGGGACAACAAAACTCAGGGAAATACCCTGAAAGTGAAAATTCCAGAACCAAAATCCAAAGCACAGTCATATTTTGGCACATAGTGGGCACTCAAGTGAACTTTATAGAACTTTAGCATATGTTCCAGGTCATGAAATTCCCTACCTTATGCCATATTTCTATTATCACATTATAAAAAAGACAAATCTCTTAGTGAAAGTGCCACAATGTGTTTCCATAGAAGATGTGGGTTTTTCTATAGCCATTACTATAGACTCTGTAGTCCATCGACTTTTTCTGTTTAGCTATGTCTGAACCAACTTGCTGCCACAGAATGTACATTATATAAAGCTGTCTTTGTTTTAAAACCTATGTATCTAATAATAAAGGAAAATACATAAAAAATTGTTTGATATAAATTAGTGATAAGAACGACGGAAATTTTAAAGAATTTCTTCAATTTAGTAATCATGTATTGAGTACCTACAATATTCATATGAAGATATGCAATGCTCGGGAAAGACCAAATGCAAAGAAGCCTGTTCCCACAAAGAGCTAACAGTTTGTCTCATATTTTTTTAAATTTTATTTTATTGGTTCTTCATAGTTACACATGATAGTAGAATCTATTTTGGTAAAAGTATATAAGCATAGGATATATCTCATTCTAATTAATACCCCATTCTTGTGGATGGACACCATGATAGGGTTAACTTAGGTTCTATCATGTATGTACATAGGAAAATTATATGATTGATTCCACTGTCTATTCATATCCCCCCTCCCTTCTTTTAGTTCCCCTTTGTCTAGTCTACTGAATTCTTCTCCTCTTCTTCTCTTCCACTTTATGGTGGTTAGCTTCCACATATCAGCAAAAACATTTGACCTTTGATTTTGGGGAGATTGGCTTATTTCACTTAGCATGATATTCTCCAGATCTATCTATTTACTGGCAAATGTCATAAATCATTCTTCTTTATGGTGTAGTAATATTCCATTGTTTATATATCCCACACTTTATTTATCCACTCATTTATTGATGGACATCTAGATTGGTTCCATAGTTTTGCTATTGTGAATTGTGCTGCTATAAATATTGATATGACTGTGTCACTGTAGTATGCTGATTTTAAATCCTTGAGATACATGCCAAGGAGTGAGATAACTGGGTCAAAAGGTCATTCCATTTTTAGTTTTTTGAGGAATCTCCATAATGCTTTCCATAATAGTTGCACCAATTTGCAGTCAGTCCTAGCAACAATGTATGAGCATTCCCTTTTCCCTATATCCTTAGCAACATTTACTGTTACTTGTATTCTTGACAGTTGCCATTCTGACTAAAGTGAGGTGATATCTCACTGTAGTTTTCATTTTCATTTCTCTAATTGTTAGAGATGAACATTTTAAAATGTATTTGTTAATCATATTTCTTCTTTTTTGCCCATTTATTGTTTGGGTTATTTGTTGCAGTTGTTGTTGTTTGGGTTTGGTGTTAGATTATAAAAACCTTGAAAAATCTTATCTGAGGTGGCAAAGATTTTCTCTCATTCTGTATGTTTTCTCTTCACCCTCTTGATTGTTTCTTTTGCTGTGAAGAAGCTTTTAGGATTGATGCCATCTCATTGATGTTTAAAATTTTTATTTATTTTGCTGTAGGAATCTTGTTCAAGAAGTCATTTCTTATGCTAATATGTTGAAGTATTGGGCCTACTTTTTCTTCTAGGTAACAAATTTCTGGACTAATTCCTAGGTTTTTGATCCATTTAAGTTGATTTTTGTTCAGGGTGAGAGATGGGGATTAACTTTTATTCTATGGATTTCATTATGGATCTCCAGTTTTCCCAGCTCCATTTTCCCCCCAGCATCATTGTTTAAAGAGGCTATCATTTCCCCAGAGTGTGTTTTTGGTGCTTTTCTCCAGTGTGAGATAACTGTATTTATGTGGGTTTGTCTTTTTGTCTTCTATTCTGTTCCGTTGGTCTTCTTGCCTATTTTGGTGCCAATCCATACTGTTGTTTTTTTTTTTTTTTGGTTTTTTACTATAGCTCTGCAGTATAATTTAAGTCTGGTATTGTGATGCCTTCTGCTTTGTATTTCTAGTTAAGGATTGCTTTAGCTATTCTGGACTTATTATTTTTCCAAATGAATTTCATGACTTCTTTTTCTATTTCTATGAAGCATGTCATTGGAATTTTGAGGGGTATTGTCTTGCAACTGTATAGCACTTTTGGTAGGATGGCCATTTTGACAATATTGATTCTGCCTATCCAAGACCATGGGAGGTTTTTCTATCTTCTAAGGTCTTCCTGAATTTCTTTTGTTACTATTTTGTAGTTTTCATTGTAGGGGTCTTTTAACTCTACTGATAGACTTATTCCTAAGTATTTTTTTTTGAAGGCTATTGTGAATGGGATGGTTTTCCTTATTTCTCTTTTTAGCTGTTTCATTATTGGAGTATAGAAACACAATTGATTTATCGATGTTAATTTTTTATCCTGCTATTTTTCTGAATTCATTTGAGTTCTAGAAGTTTACTCGAGTTTTTTTTTTTTTTTTGTGTGTGTGTGGGGGGGGTGTTGTAGAATCATGTCATCAGCAGACAGTTTGAGCTCTTCTTTCCCTATTTATACCTTTAATTTCTTTCTTTTGTCTAAATGATCTAGCAAGAGTTTCAAGAACTATGCTGAATAGAAGTGGAGTTTATGTCATTTTAAAGTAAATATTGCCAGAACATACTATTTCAAGGAACTAGTCTATCACATTTTTTTTCTACAAAGAAAAATTAAGAGTAATAACAGTAAAGGAAATACTCTTACTTCCTACTATTGTCTTAACATGTGTATCTTGTAATTGTTTTAATACAAAAATTTCTAGATTATGCCACTCTTATAAAAATTATGATGGGAGGGATGGTGGCTGCCTTGGAAAAGAGAGGGTGTGTATGTGTATATCAACATTAAAGAGGTCACTATGTCACACATGATCCTATAACTGAGTAATTGAGTTAACTTTTTGTTGCTATGATCAAAATCCCCAACAAGAACAACTTAGAGAAGGCAAAGCTTTAGGACTCATGGTATCAGAGGCCTCAGTCCATAAATGGCTGATTCCATTGCTCTGAACCTAAGGTGAGGCAGACTGTCTTGGTGGAAGGACTCGGCAGAGGGAAGCTGCTCAGCTCATTACAGGGTCAGGAAGAAAAGAGAGGATTGGGAATGGGCCACAGGGAAGATGCATGCTTCAGGGCTCGTCCCCAGTGAGCCCCCTCCTTTAGCCATGCTCCACCTGCCTACAGTTACCATTCAGTCAGTCCATTCAAACTAAGAAGGACTGACTAGGTTACAGTTCTCACAATCCAGTCAGTTCACCTCTGAATACTCCTGCATTAACACAGGAGCGTTGGCCTGGGGGCACCTCATATCCACACTATAATTCTAGGATATGAAGAATTTCTACCCAGCACAAAATAGACTCCACGATGACAATAATAATCTTACCAATGTATCTAGTTCAAGTTTTCAAAACTGGTGTTTATTGGATGTTAATAAATGATCTCTGAAGAAAGTTTAATTTGGTTTTAGAAATGCTGAGTTAGACAAGGTCAAATCAGTTTCTTTGGTGCAGGACTTCTCAGAAGCCTTATTGAGCTAGTATGCATTGTGAAATTCCAAGAAAGTAATTCAGCAGGCAGCATTTCGCAAAATTACTAGAATATGTAACTTTTTCCCACAGACTTGCTATTAAGTCTTCCTCAGAAGAGAATCTTAGAAATGCTGACATGGAAAAACGGACAGTTGAGGCCACTGATGAGTTTCTTGGACCAGAATCATTCTCAGTGGACCATACTGTCTTCAGCAGGTCAATAGGTATACTCTATTACTGTTTTGGATCATGGTTAGAATAGCACTGTGTTTCTCTTTTTTTTTTTTTTTTTTGCTTTTGTTAAAATATGCTTACCAGAAATTATACAAAAATTTACATTGGGGACTTTTTACATATACTGTATTGTCATCAAGTTTTCCCAAATTGCTACCACATCTTTTTTCACTCCAAAGTTAAATTAGAAACAGATTTCAATATTTTTAACACTGTGCCATAAATCACTCTAACACCTACTTGGGTGTTGTAGACACAGAAGGTCCTCAAATAAAATCTATTTGATAACAATGATTTATGATCCTTAAATACTTTTCAGATGGACTACAAGCTAACCTCTGAGTCAGAGCCTGCCTGTCCTGATGTACTCACCTGGATCCAGGTTTGTTTGCATTGAAATTATTTCCCAGAAATATTATCAAATCAAAGAGCAGATAACATGCCCTTTTGAAATCATCAGATATAAGACTGGTGCTTTATGTGGAAGACAGAGCTTTTTTTAAGTAACCATTCATATTTTATAACGTGAACCATTTCCTTGCAGTTTGGAAAATGAGTTATATTGGAAGAATTGTGGCTTCTAGGTAGTAATAAATATGAATGTTTTATATGGCATTTTCTATTGTTTCAGAACTTAGCAATATACTTTTAAATTTTTTCTCTAATATGATGTACAAACTTTTATTGTGATTCTTACTCTCTGTCACAATTTAGGAAATAAACATTAATTAGATAAAAGGCAATATAGAATGAAAATATACAAGGAATTTTTAATGAAGTGTATTTTATTATCTTTTTAACATGTGCATTAAGTGCTCATGGTGCCAGGTACTATATTGGGCACTGCAGAAAGAGATATGGCAGATACATGCTCCATGTCCTCAAAAGGCCATCAGGATAGTTTTTCTCTTATGTGTAGCCAGAGAGCAGCAAGTCTGCTTTTCATATACCACATGAAATTTGTCATCTTTGTTTTACAGCTTCAGGATGAGGGTAAACATTTTTCTCTGAAAATAATTTTTGCATTTAAAATGGAGGTGAAACTGGTGAAGAAATGGGGTTGTCCTTTTTTGATTGAGTTACTTCAGGTCCCATATTAACTGCTCCAGTTTGAGTTGGGTTAAATTGTAAAGTTTGATTGTAAAAATACCTTAGGTAAATATCGTAAAATCTAATGTAGAAAAGTATCTTAGAAGAGAGTATATACACAAATGTTGCATTGTAGATCAAGTTTTTTCCTCATCCACTAATTTTCAATATGTTTCCAATAGTACCATTACGAATGGTCTCGGAGTATTATGTGCGGCTTAAAGGCCATTCCTTTTTCTGCAGGTTGACGAGCACCATTTTTTTCAGGGTACATTTGAGCCTCAAAGTATGCCATTAAATTGAACTTACATTATTAAATTGCATTACAATGTAATGCATACCAGCCTAAATTATTATTGATATTGAATCTATATAAGAAAAGATTCACAAACAATATATAACATGGAACATAAGTAGTGGCAGGCTAGGCTGGGGGGATACCTGACTCTATTTCTAATACTTTGGGTAACTGTAGCCTTGGGAAAGTGCCAGGACTTGTTTTTTTTTTTTTTCTTCATCTTGTTTTCCCCTTCTAAATAAAGAGTTTGGCTTAGAAATGATCTTCTTTTTCATTACTAAAATGTAATGAGTCTCTTTCCAAGTATAAACCAGAAACTCTCCTCAAAGTAAAAGATCACCAATGTATTAAAGTTAAGACATTTGTATTTGGTTATATGTAAAAGCTATGTGAGATGAATTCTAAATGATGAAGCTAAAACATTCCTTCACATACCTCACTCATGTGGGCCCAAAATAAGTTACCAAAATATCTCCCCCAAAATGGATCAATGCCATCCAGAACATTAAACCCGGGAGAGCCTTATTCAAAGGAGAAAACCCTTCTTCCTTTGGTAGGAATGTTAAGAAGGTCTCTAGGGAGGAAGGAGTTTGGTTTATGTTAAGACCCAAATGGACCCTTTTTATGTCTGTTCTAATACACAAGCTTTGAGGAGGAAGGGGAAGAGCTGGTTTTTTGTTTTTTGTTTGTTTGTTTTTGTTTTCCTGTGTTAAAACTCTACTGCAGGGATGGGGTTGTGACTCGGTGATAGAGTGCTTGCCTAGCATGCATGAGGCACTGGGTTTGATCCCCCACACCACATAAAAATAAACAAATAAAATAAAGGCATTGTGTCCATCTATAAATAAATAAATAAATAGATAGATAGTAGATAGATTTAAAAAATTAATAAATAAATAAAACTCTACTGCAAAAACCCAATAGTTGGCATACACTTGACTGAAAGAAAATAGACACACAGGTACAACAAACTTTACCAAATGACTTTATTCCAAACAAAGTATGTAATTAAAATTTAAAATGTATCATTTTATAATCACTTAACTCATTAAGAAAACTTTCAAAATCTTAAATTGTTACTTATATATTTAAGGAATATATGCACTTAATTTTCTTTAAAATAACTATGTTGAATCTATCAATATCATGTGTCTTATGCTATTTAAATGGCAGGACGACTTTTAACAAAACAAAAAAAGAAAACAGGATTTTTGATTAGCATTTTCTAGCAATAAAATCTATAAGTAATAGCAATGGTGATAATACCAAGCTATGATCTTTTATATATTATTTTGTTTGAATTTATATCAATATTTCTCTATAGTAAATTATAAACCTTCCTCTTGACATATCAGTTTAAAATAAAATTTATATTTATCCTTACATAATGATCCTTAAACACATTTTAGATGAGTACAAACAAGCAAAGTGTTTTTATAGCACTTGAAATATATTCATGATCTGATTTCACTGTCCTAGTTGGAAATAAAATTAAACTGGTATTACAAAGTATTTTTACTATGACTAAATCATTTCGATAACAACTCACCTTCCTTGTAAAGGAACATATACAAGAATCTGATTAAAACCAGTTTAAAATGGTATACCTTCATAAATTATGATGAGTTAAAACATTGGATCAAGTATATTATTGAGACTAAATTATGCTAAATAGCACATGCTATAATCTATAAATAATATATAAAACTAAATCTCTGTTCAAAATAAAATGGGAGATTGTCTAGATAATTTAAACATTCTCTTCTGCATTATTTAGTTAGTTCAAAGTAGGGTTCAGGTCGATGAGACTTGATACACAAATCATTGTCTGAGTCTCTTGGCTGGTTTGACTAAGATGACAAGAGTTTTACCTAGAAAATTACTCATGAATATCATGGTCATGTCTAATCAATTTTCTTTCCAAATTATTTCTCAGTATTGTAAATATCTTTCTTCATAAGAAATGTCAAGTGTAGCACTGAGCTACATTTGTCTACAGCTTGCAGCCACACTATATCAAATTTTTAAAATCTCTTTTATAGCTATGAAATTAAACCTGTTTCCTCCTTAAACTTCATTTCTGGGCTAATTTTCTTTATGAATACATCTAAACTCTTTAATCTGTGAATTAGCTAATTTAATAATCTATCATTTTGTGGGCTACAAATAATAAATACACTAATGTAATTCCTTATTTTCTGTTATGTCATTGTAGAAGTCCCAAAGAATATTAAATATTTAACTCATATTTCCCCAAATCATTTTTGATCACTTTTTACTTGTCAAAACATTTTTTAAACTTAAATTTAGCTCTTAAATGTGCTTGAACAACCAATCAACCTACAGGTCAACAAAGGAAAAAATTTATTAAGGATGTGCTTGACAAAGCAACATGGTAGACCCAAGTTAATCACAGCCTTTTGTTTCAGAGCACCATGACATTTCTTAATCATCGTGGCAATTTTTACAAAACATATGACTTGACCCCCAAATATCCCATGGATTATTGTGAATTTTTTAAGAGCATCAAAGATAATTCAGATGAGAGATAAATTATTAGTAGCTACAATTTAGGCTTATGAGTTTTACCAGAAGTCATTCATTGGTAACTCATCAGATTATTTTAATGAGAATATTCCTTATTAAAAAGCAATTACAAACATTTACAAATGATAATAATATTTTTTAAAAGGTAGAACCAAGATTGGTGCCAGCTGCAACAAATTTGGTTTTTGTTTTTTTGTTTTTGCGGTGCTGAGGATGGAACCCAGGGCCTTGTGCATGTGACACAAGCACTCTACCAACTGAGCTATAGCAACAGCCCAGGTAGTCATTTTTAATTGGCAAGATTGTTTCTCCATCTTTCCTCTGTTTTTGATATCTTTAATATGATGTGCTCTACTTTTCAATTCAAATTACCAGTCAGAGATTCAACAGTAGAACAACTCTAGATTGTAAAGATACCATAGCTTAATATAGTTTTTCTTCCTCCTACCAAAAAAAAAAAAAAAAGTCAGGAGGAACTAAGTTGTTCTGTAAACTCTAAAGTGCTATGTCCATGTGAGGTATTATTATGCAAGCCAATCAAATTGTTAAGTTTCATAGATGTATCCTCAATGTCAACATTCTACCTTTCCCACTAACTTTGTTTTCCAAGAGGGCATTCGACCTCAGTTATCCAAATCATTATCAATTATCTATGAAAATAAATATTGCTTTATGGAAATTGGAGTGTCTTAAAGCAAAAATGTGAACTAGAAGATAAACTGAGTATTATTTTTCTGTCCTTGTTTTTCATGGGTAATTGTATATGTGGAGGTATGGTAAATGTTATTATATTGGTAGTTTTTAGCTTGAAGGAGAACTAGAATAGATTGGACAAGATATGCAAATTCTTGTTATATGGAAATAGTTCATGTGCAAAATTGTATACAGGCAGAAAAGTGGGGAGAAAAGGGAAAAGGAACAAATGCCTTTGAAAAAGACTTTGCAAATCTAATCCCATAGTCCGCCAGGACTGTGAATTGTTCTAACTAGAAATAAATGAAGAGATTACTGTATTTCATTTGTGTTTGTGGGTTTGTTTTTTAAAAATAGAAATAGCTAACATTTAACCTGGACCTTAATATTTTCTTTTGGAAAGAAACTACTTCATGCTCACACACAGGTGTAAAGAACACCAGTCTTTTTGTATCCTTTGTTCTGAATGCATTTATCGCTAAAATTGTTCAACTCTGAAAAGCCTTGGGGTTCCAGTTGGCCATTATTGTATGAGTACTGTTTTTGCTATTCACAATAGACAGTATTTTTTTTATTGCCTAGATGTAATATCTTTTCTGTATAAGTAACTTTACAATAAAGGCAGCTAAGCTTACTGTCTAGTCCAGAAATTTTTCTTCACTCCAACAAAAATATTACTTTAACTTACAATGGTAAAGCTTCCAGAAATTTCTAACTTATAACTACACCATCCAAATACTTTCCATTTCTATGAGCAAAAAATTGGTGTTAGGTAACTACAGCTCTTTGTTCCAGTTGGGATAAGACAATCAAAAGCAGGTTAATTTTTTTAAAAAAATTAAAATATTTTAAGTAATTTATTTTAAAATATGGCAACATTGTGATGAAATGTTATGCCTGTATTAATCAGTGTTTCCAAAATTACCTGCATACACGTGTGATGGGACTTCAGGGAATACTGCAATTTATTATATTATAACCTCAGATAATCTCACACAAAATGAAAGCTTGATGCCTTTTCTACAACATGCATAAAGGATCAAGAGTTCCTCTTAGCTGAATTTAAGAAAAAAGATCTTGTAACAATATTACTCAAGTCTTAAAACCTGCGAGATGTGAATTATCAGACACTTAAATATGATGAGTACAGAGGCCCCAAAGTGGAACACAATATAATTCAAAACAACTGCAACAATTAACAAAAAGAGAATTCAATAAA
The DNA here is from genome assembly GCF_052094955.1 of Ictidomys tridecemlineatus. Taxonomy (NCBI): domain Eukaryota; kingdom Metazoa; phylum Chordata; class Mammalia; order Rodentia; family Sciuridae; genus Ictidomys; species Ictidomys tridecemlineatus. The sequence continues at coordinate 31,307,959 of NC_135490.1, forward strand.
TAGTCAAACAAAAAGTCCTTGTGCGTATTCTGCCACAGCCACAGAGGCTGTTTATATCATCGACTAAAACTCTCATTAAACCAGTCAGAGCCTTTGCTTTGAATTTCCCTTCTTGTGGAGACTTTGTGTTCAGTGACAGTGGGTTTTCTTCTGACATTTTCTCACTGTTTTTGCCTTTGAGTTTACACCTCTAGGCAGTTTACCAAGTCAATTCAGCAAAAAATGAGAAAAAGTGGTTGATTCACCAAATTGACTAGATGATTGTTTAGCTAGTTGATCCCATGACTCTCCTACATTATAAACAAGGGAGTTTATTGTGATCCCTGAACATGGCCTCTCTTATTAAAATAAAGCAAATGGACTTGATTTTGGGCTGTTAAGTTTGGGGAAATATATATAAAACACATAGATTCATATGCATGATTGACTTGTACCACATTTAATAGAATTAGACTTTAAAATGACCTTGATAGATCAGAAGAGTAGTCAGAAATAAGTAGAAGGAAATTATGAGAAAGGTAGTACAATTCATTTGGAATGTGTGGAGGAGAAAGAATGGGCACAAATTCCTCAAACAGGATTGAATGCTAGAGCTAAGCTGCGTAAAGAGAAGGACCTACTAAAATACCTGTAAGGGTAGCATATACCCTTCAGTTTCAATGGGCTACAGTTTCAATGGGCTCCCAGCTGAGAGGATAGAATAGAATTCTGTGATCTCAGGGGTGATTTATAAAGATTTTATAATAGAATATACAATCTACTATCCTGTAAGTAGGATAGGCTGTTTACAATTATAAGATTTTACATTTTTTAATAACTTTTTTATTGATTTGAACCTCATATCTACCCTTAAAAGAGAGGGGACATCATCCTTTTTATATGTAGATGAAGTATGTTTCAGAGAGGTGGGGTGGCTTTCCTAAGGCTACATGCTGAGTACACACTGTCTCATCTGGGGTGAGATCCAGCTCTCGTGTGTTCATGCTTTCTCTTCACCAGCTGTATGACCCCACGCAACTATCCCAAGAACTCCTGTTAAGCAAAAGGGGTTGTCTAAAACAGGCTAATTTCTAGAAGAGGAGCGTAGGCATGACTGGGAAAGCACTCTTCAGTAGAAAATTAATAGGATGCAGAAGGAGAAAGATTAAAATAAGAGGTGAGCTCAGACAAATCTAATTGTGGCCTGGCCCATCATGGGCTTGAGATCGTAAACCAAACCTCTGTACCACTGCTACCTCCCCAATCTTGAAGCGATGGGCTGGCCTTTTGTATCCTCCATGCAGTCAGTCCTTGGCTATGAGCCAGCTTCCTGGTCCAGGTGACTCCCTGCAAAAGAGGGCAGTTCTCCTAAACCTGGGGCAGCCTTAAAAGCCAACACTGAGAGCATGTGCGGAATGGGGGCATCAGACCTGATAGTTTATGTTGCTGTCACGGGAGTAGATTGAAGTTACAGGAGACTGTGCAGGAAAAGTGATACAACAGAAATGATCAGTAAGCCAAGTGATGGCATGTGACAGATGTTAATTAGAACTAGTTTTGGTTTTGTTCTTAATAAAGAAATGGTACTGTTTACCGTCAATAAGATCTTTGGAAAACAGATTTTTTCAAAAGTCACTGAATATCTAGTATGTAGGGTTAGGGGGAGGCAGATAACAATGATAAGAAAGTTGTACAACCCAGTAAAAGCTCATTGTCAGGGTAGGATGCAGATTTGAAACAAATTATACTACAGTATGGAAGTATAAAAATGAAGGGTTTGAAGTAGGTCAAAGATAGAAATTAGTAGTTCTATTAAGTGAAGAAAAGACCTGTAAGTTTCTCTAGAAGAGGCAATTTATCTACTTGGTTTGAAATGACAAGTAGATTTTTTTCTGATGGCAGAGGGCAAAGATAAGGCTAGTGAAAGAAGCTCAAGTATTCCATGTGAAGAAGCATAACCCAGAGATGCAGAGTTCCAAAATGTATGTTTCAGGCGATATAAAGAATTTGAAAATGTCAAAATTTAAAGTTGAAAGTAAAGAGTGATGGAGAAATGGAAAATTAATAATAACAATATTCTTAATATGTAGTGAGCACTCATTTTATAGCAGTCACTGGACTATGGTTAATCCTATGAAACAGCTCATCCTCATTTTATAGCTAAGGAAACTGAAAGGCAATTGTGATTCACCCAGGGTCACAGTCTTTAATGGAGCAAAGTTTCAATTCAAACCATCTGACTCTGGAATTTACACTTCAAACCACTGTTCTGTTGGACTCCCAGATTCTACTGATCTCAAATGTTTTGCTTAAAGAATCCTTGGAAAGCTTGTTATAACATGGATTACTGGGCCCACTCCCAGATTTTCTTATCCTTCAGTTGGTCCAGGGTTGGTCCCAAGAATTTATGTTTTTACAAATTCTGAAGTGATGTTAATAACTACTAATATTCAGGCCATGCTTTGAAAATGGTGCCTTAGAAAACAGGTCGGGTGAAGTTACTTAATCACAAGACAAGATCTATCAGATGATATATTCAGTGAATCAAAGTGATCTGAGAGGAAGAGGATGCTCTCCCAAGCCAGGGCAGCACATGTTTTCAAAATAGAACAAAGTGTCATTCAGGAGTAGAAGAAAGATCATTCTACCCAATGACAAACCTTGTGCTAGCTGGACAGGTGATGTGACAAGGGGTCAAGAGCCTGTGTTAGGGGCCAAGTGTTCTATTACCTGAGTAGCCTCTGAGCACACGTCTTGATTGAGTCTTCCTGTCTTTAAGCTGAAGTTAAAAATTAATGTTGTTGTGAGAATAAAACTGGTTAATCCCATAAAGAAACTAACATAATGCCTAGCAAAAAGGGAGGCACTTAAAAAATATTAGTTTTACAGGGAGGAGGAAAAGTCCAAAATTACTCCAGATGGCTTAAGTCTAAGTGAATTGGATAGCTTTACTTAATGTTCTTGTTATACTGGTAGTTTTCTGTTCATACTATGTCCCAAATTCCATCCTTTTCGAATAATTCTATTCGGTCTTATCCAAAAGTCCATAGGAGATAGAAAAGGCAATGGCAGGAATTGAACACAAAGCCTGAACTTGTGTTCAATTCCTGCCATTCACAGATTGTAAAATTGGGATTTAAATTCCATGTTTTAAATGTGATCTGTAGAAGCCTCATATTCTTACCACCTTTCTATGATCTCATTCCTCATAAGTAAGGAAAATTAATCCTATGACATTTAATCTACTGTTTTCACATTTTTATTTATTGAAATTCTTTCTTGAGAATGTGTGTAAAAATATAAGGAATATGCTTTTGAATGAAATGAATGTTGATGTAAGTGACACATTAGATTTCTTAAATCCAATCTCCGTGCATTAAAACATTGTGCATCAAGGGCTAGATTGTATCATGGGTAATCTAAATCTGATGGACAACTTATTATATATATAAGGACTGACTTCAGTGATGTTTTAAGATTAAGAGAGAAAAAGAAAAGTAGTGTATAAAGTACCATTTCTTTGTGGAAATAAGGATATACTTGAATGCTATTTAAAAAATATAGTCATATAAAAAGATGCCAAAAGATAATTAAGTATATGAAATGTGATTAAAATAATTTCCCCTAGTTTTCAGTGTTTGGTACACTTTATTATTCCTTCTTTTCTGGTGGAGATTTTTATTTAAATAGGATGTTTTGATCATTGAGATCCAACATTTCATAATTATATCTCATTACTTTTATATTTCTAAGGATGAAATTGTAAGTAAAACTGAAGTTTTCAAATGTGCACCAGTAAAATCCATATCTACAGGAATATAGTAACTCATCTCAATTTATTCAAAAGGTATTGCTTTTGTATTTGGCACCGTACTAGATGCTATACTAGAGTACAAATAAAATGTTGACATTTCATTAATCTGTTATACATTTGTAATGTTTAGAACCACTTTTAATTCTTCTAGTCAAGAAATTTTTAAAGATTTCTCAGATTTATTTCACTTCTTAATGTTTTAGTGTATTATCATTATACATAATAGTGGGGTTCATTGTGACATATTCATATATGCACTTAACAAGTTTCATATTGAAACTTGCTCCATTTCAATCCCCAGTACCTTCCCTTTCCTCCTCCTCTTTCCTTCTCTCATTCCCTTTCCTCTACTCTTTTTATCTTCATTCTATTTCTTTACATATATATTTTGTTTTCATTGGTGCATTATAGTTATACATAAATGCAGGTTTCATTTTGGTATATTCATGCACACTTATAGGATGATTTGGTTCATTTTATTCCCCAATTCTCCCCTTTCACTCCCCCCTCCCCTTTGATCTTCTACCTCTCCTCAACTGATCTCCCTTCTATTTTTATGAGATCACCCCTTTTCTTTTGAATGCCTTTTTTCTCTAGCTTTTGCACATGCGGAGGAACACTTGACCCTTGACTTTCTGAGTCTCAGACATACTTTAGAAGGAATATCTCAGCAGTGTGGCTAGGAGGTATCACATGCACACTCACATAGAACACCCTTGTAAAAAGAGCTTTTAAAAGTACCAAGCTAATGCAAACTGAATGATACTCAAAAGCAAACAGTCCAGAATAACATTTAAAAAATGAATTCCTGCTCTGCCCCACCATCTCAGGGAATGAATTTTTGACATTGCAAATGTGATTGTGTGTTCTCTGTTGCTAGCAAGGTGGCATGTGATAAATAAGTCGTTTGCTAAAATGAATAGCAGTTTTTCAGAGATTGCCAGTATCAGAAACCACTAAACGAAATCCCTGAACACTTTCTCATCAGCTAGTGGGTGTTACCAGAATGTACGTTTAATTGTAACTTGTAAAGTATTTGTTCTCAGGGCATTAATATGACTTATCTGTATTGTTCTGTCATTTGAGCAACGGGAGGGTGTTTTGGAAGAAAAGGTAGGATGACAAATGAAAATCCACCAAGTGGAATCAGTATGCATATTGTCTCTGAGTCACCATGCCCTTGGCTGGGCTCTGGCAAACGAGTTTTACTCATCTTTGTGGGCGAAGCACAATAAACAAGGACTGTAACATCTAGAGTTTCCAAGTCAGCAGCTGGGAAATAGTAAAATGACTCAAATGCCAACACGTGTTCCTGAAACACCCTGACAGCATAAATAACAGGGAGCAAGATTTTCCACTTAGATGTTTTAAGTTCACTCCAAACTTCTGACTCGAACATTTTCTTTGTGATAATGCCGTCTTTCAGAAGAATACTTTAGAAATCTTTTGAGTTCGTGATTTAAGCAGTGCCACTTACATGTTGTTGAGCCAGAAATATTTTTCTTTTCCCTCAGTGTGAAATACGAAAATTGCTTTTCTTCAGACAGAACTTTATATTGTAGACTTTTGTTTTTTTAAAAAAGTTAAAGAACCAAAGTTCCCCATAGCCTTCTATAGTTTTTCAGTAAATATTTATTGAACCCAATTATGTGGAAAGCACTATCCTAGACATTATGGAAATTCACAAATAAAACATGGCTCCTGTTCTTAAAAGATTCACAATTTAGCTAGAGACAAAACATTTATGCACTTAGAGAAATAGATAATTCTATAGAATTAATACAACTACTTCTAGAGGAAATTGTTTTCATTTAATTCATTTGTTATCTTCTTTTATGAAATTACTTAGTGACTCCTTTGTTTATTTTTTAAAACTATTGTGATTTTTTAAATTAAAACAACCCCACAGACATCAGATGGTCTTTACTATGTTTAAAATAGAGCTCACAATATTGTTTTCTGAAAAATGCTTCCTCACCTAGAACAAACTAGATTTCTTTTATTCCCCTTTTTAGAACTTCATTTTTTTCCTAACATTTTTCTATTCATTAAACGAATATTTGTTTTCTATTTTTTAAAAAAGATTGCTGCTTATCATATAATTGCTGGTATGCTACTTTGGGTCTCCTTATTTAAAAAAGAGAGAAAACTTGGAGTTTATATGCAGAATGAGTTTTTGGAAATACACTCTGTCATGCCAAATTAGTAATTTTATAGACCTTCAAAATAAAATTTTATTAAGCTATTTCATAGTCACATAAAGGAAGAAGGATACCAATTTAAATAAGACTGACCATTACATGTGTTAATACACAGACATTAAGGCAGCTGTTTCTGAAAATGACTATTATTTAGTGGTTATTTTGTTCCTTTTTTGAATTGTAATGAAACTATTTAATCCCACACTCTAATGACTAATCTGTGGGGTATATAGTGATTTACATTTCATCAAAATTAGCTTTGCCAAAAAAACAAACTTTTTTTTTTTAAGAAACAAAGTTGTTTTCTTTTGTTCTCCCCTTCATAGCAGCTACATATACTTACTAAATGCTGGCTTTAAAAAATTATTATCAATTTTTTTATATAAAAAATTTCAGTATCTCCCTGAAAGTCTTGTTTTTTTTTTCCTGTTTTCCCATGTTGAAAGAGACACACATATATAAGATATTGATTATGACTTTGGCTTCTTGTTTCTGGATATGCTGCCAATATATACTATGCCATCCTAGGCCCAGCCCAGGATGAAGGTACATCTCTTTCAGAGCAGAGCTCAGAGACCCACTCAGTGCTGAGTTACTCCAGGAACTCAGGAATTCCCTTGAGGTTTTTACCTCTGTAGGATCAAGGGGAGACTTGCTTCTCTGAATTCCTCAGTGCTAATGTCTGATGAGCCTGAGACTCTGCCCAAGATAAAACACCAGCTTGACCTCCAACACAAAGCCAGCATTTTCAGACACACACAAGGGCAGGCCCTTTATATTGCACTTTGTAATAATGTAGATGAATAAAGTGGCAAGCATTAAACATATTCTATAAATAATAATGCTAGCATTTACTGAGTGCTTACTATAGACTGTTTTAAGTGGTACTGTGATTCACATATAGATAAACTCACCCACAAAATCCAGCAATACAAATGTCTGCTGCTCATACTCTGTTCTTCAAAACCTATGAAATTAACTTCCTAAAGTTTGTACAAATTAATTCCATAACATATGGGGGTAGTGTACTCACCTTCATGTTGTTCTGGAAATATTGTCGTAATCTTTCAGCCAGAGTAAAGGTAGTAATTATTATCCCATATTCAAACATGATTGTAAATCTGTTCCCTTGGGTAAGTTTCTTCACCCAAGTCTAAAGCCACATTAAACTTTATATACCAGTTTTACTTATTTCACAAAGCAAATTTTATTTTTCTTGTATTGATAACTATTAGAGAGAAAAAGGAAAAAAATCTATATTTTGTAGTCCAAGTCTTGTCATCAAACTCAACAAAGTTAAGTTTTTCTCTTGATAGAAATCAATTCATGTGCTGCAGTCTGTGGTTAAACAAAAAAAAAAAAAAATTTTTTTTTTTGATCTTGTTCAGAGTCAGCCCTTAGGGTTTTGCAAGTAGGTGTCATTGTGTGTGACGTCTCCTACTGTGAAAATCAACTTGCATTTGAATGTGCATCTTGACCCATAAATGTCACTGTGGTCCACTGAGCATTTGACTTCAACATTTCCTGTTGTAAAATGGACAATGAGAAACAATATTTTTTTTCTCGCAAAGGGGGCTGGCAACAGAGCATGTGTATAGGTCCCCATGAGTGTGTGTCGCACTGACAGGAGAAACTGCAACACTCAGGGCTTAAGTGCCTGTCTCTAGCTATTGAACAAGATGACACAGGCAACAAAGTTTTGAACGGCTTTTTGAAAAAAAACTTCCAGATTATCCTTTCTGTTTCCAATTCACTTGTCCCTTTCATAGGATTGCATTTATCTTGGATACCCTTGGTCTCTGGCTTAACAATTTGCCTCAAAGTGAGGAGTTATCAAATTCTTTTTTCCATTCCCTTTGCTGCTTTCTCTTCCCCTCTGCTTGGCACACATGAACTTTATGTATCTTTAAATTCACTATTATACTCCATGGAATGGTAGGGCCATGTCGAGTGAATGATTCAATAAAAGCATGCACAAACAATTCTACTCCAACACGCATTATTCCTGGTGTAAACATCTAGCATTTCTATTTAGAAATCTGGTTCCCAACAATTTATTGTGAAGAATCTCAGCATTGTATACCAATATTTTAGATACAGCAAAGTCATCTGAAAATGAGAACACAGAGCTGTTTTAAAAAATCTAATTTCTAACAGGGCCTGTTTATATCCAATTAAATTTGATTTATTAGTATCATTATCATTTGGCTTGAAATCTGGAAGAAGTATTTAACCCAACTGGAAATATTATCCAACTTGGAGAAGCCATACATGTCAAGATAGTTTACCTGCTGGATCTTCAAGTCAAAGGGCACAGAAAGGAAACTGGCATTTATTGAGGACAGATTCTGTACATAGGTATGTTCCTTATATCTAGAGTTTCCTTGACAATATTTAGGATTCTGATGAAGTAAGGTTAGCAGGGAACAAAGAGGGTACCAGTAGAACACATTGGTGACTTTAAACTGGTGAACAATCCAGTTTGTCGTGAAAATAAGTCATAGCCCTCTACTGTATTTAATAATTGATCTTTGGAACATCCTTACAGCCTTTGACCAAATAATGGGCAAAAGAGAAGAGGGGGGTAAAATCACAAAATGATTGATAAGCACTCTTCATAGTAAATGTTTGATAGACTGAAAAAATAAATAAAACTGGCTAAGATGTGCTTTTTTTTTTTTTCTTATCCATAGCGGTCTCTGAGGACAATTAAGAATACATTCTGCTACAACACCAAGGCAAACTTAGATGGCAAATTTATGCATCCCCACATATGAGCACTGAAAGTCAAGATAAAAGTTATTAGTAAAAGAAAGGAGTAAAGACGGATTTGGATGGTGAGGCGGGTTCGATTGCCTTCAGAAAGATTGCCACGTGCATATTGGACATGTCAATCTGAAATAAAATGTGATTCCCAGGCACCCAAAATGGTAACAGAGTCTAGTTGATGGGGCTCATTAAAGCTGTTTGAAACATCTGCTTTCCCTGTTCAAAGGACTAAAATTCAGGGACTGATGTTGGTCATTCACAGAAAGGGCAGGCCTGTGAGCATTCAAGAACCAGCAGAAAAGAGACAGGAGCGCATGCACGTGCGCACATACACACCCGCAGCAGGATTTTTGGCAGTTTCTCACACGAGGAATTAGACATCAAGATGTTCTGTGGTCTTAAATCACTCAAACCGGGGCCATCTACTTTGGGGGGGGGGGCGGAAAAAACTCTGTCGTATCACCGCCAATAACCGTTGTCACTGCATCTTGTCAAAGCAAAGGCCATTTGTTTCAGGAAGAAGAGCCTGGAATATATAACGGAGGTAGGCAAGGATTTTTTTTTTAATGGAAATATAAGCCTTTAAATAAATAATTGTCTTTTCTGAACACTTTAAAAAAAACATATGTATAAAAAATCATACTGAAAAAATTTATACTCAACGAAATTGTGACATTCACTCATCTAAAAAGCTTTGCTCATTCAAACCAGAGAGATTAATCACAGAAAGGAGATAAAAAAAAAGTTCCCTGAAAGAGAAGGGAAATAATTTAGCAGTAAATCATAGAGCTGGGCCAACATGAATCACAGAAAAAGGTACCAGCTCCTATGATTTAGGTGACATATAAAAAATAGCCCTTCGTGGATTGACAGTTATAGGTATAAATGATAAAATTATTCAGCAGGGGTATGTTCTTTTCTTGCCATTTGTCATTTTGCATCTGATTACTTCTAAGAATTTAATTAAAGGGGCAACAGAACCATATAGACCTTTTGTGACTCTAACAATCAGATACCTTTTTAAACCTTTTTAAAGAAAAAATATGACTGTTGTATCCTTTCTGTTTTGTTGTTGTTTTTCTTTATGCCACTTTAGGCTTGCTAGAAAAATTTAATAAGGAAGCATTAAGAATTAAATGCAAAGTCAGCCATTGCAGTTATTAGCAGAAAAAAAAATATTTTAATTTAAGCATACACTGAGAGACAATGAATAAAACAGCTGCAAAAATGATTTTGTCAAAATCGGCTAAATAGGTTTTATTTCTGAACTAAAAGATCATTGCACTTTTCTTCTCGGGCTCCCTAGCTCAATGGAATGTAAATAAGCTTATGTGTGATTGTGTGTGTGTGTGTGTGTGTGTGTGTATGTGTGCAGTTACACACAAGTCCTAACATTTCATATCAGCATTATTTTTCTATGGAAGAGATATAAATCAAAACCAAGTGCTTAATGTAGACAGTAAAGGACTTCTTGTATAAGTGCATGTGAAATGCAGTTTTAAGAGAAGGGCCCCCTTTTATGTGAATCATGCTTGATTTAACATCCCTAAATGGGAGGATTTTATTTTTCTCATACTGTGTATTGTAGTGGTATGGTAAGTTTTATAAAAATAAATCCTCCAGTAATGTCTTAACCATGAAAATTCTTGCATAGAAAATAAGTCTCAAGAACTATTATGACCATTATACAACATGCCCAACCAATTCATTTTTAAAAAATACACCTGTGCATGTAGTTTTATTTGCAATTAAGGACAGTTAATACTAGAAATCCAATTCATAGTCACTTTAAAGTTTTTCTTCCAAACAACTTCAGTGTTTTAACTGACTAAATTAAGGCTTTTCTATGTTTCCCCCCATCTCCCAGAGCAGAAATTAAATCAGTTTTAATTTATTTTATTTGCTAACACTGTGGATATAATTATTGCTGCCGAGTCTTTTTAATTGTTTTCAACTAGGTGCTTGTCTTTAAGTTGCAATAGACTTCTAATTCCACATTGTTGATATTCCCTGGTTAATTCTGACAAAGCATCATAAATCCAGGTATTTAGGTTTATTGAATTTTGAAATGAGGTGATTAGTTGGCGCATGGATGAATGAATTGATGCAAAGCAAAATGAATTTTATGATTTACTATGGTTTACAAGTTCCCTTGGAACCATTATGTGCAAATTGTAAAATGTATTAAGAGGTAAGATATCACATTTATAATCAACTTGGCAAATTTTGCTCAAGTAAAGATATTCAAGCATTCTGCAAAAGAGTCACTGTTGAGTAAGTGTTTGGCATACACAATTAATTTTCACTGTGTTGTCTTACACTCTATCATTTATAAGTCTGAGAGGCTAATGTAGAAGATGTCAGGGGCTTCGCGATCAATGGGGAGTACTGTGTGTGTCATGTGTTAGGGTTTTAGGTTGTAGTCTAATGTTCAAGGTAATTACCAGTTTAAAGTTCTAATAAGATGCATGTAACAGCATTTTCCTTTAAAACAAATGTTCCTCACACATATTCTCTCACTGATGGAGGCCATTAGCATATGGGTTTTACTTATTTCTTTCATCCATGTATTTAGTTTGGTGTTGCATTAATGGTGAAAATCCATGCCCCTGAATCCAGAGACACAGTTAATTTAGATGCAAAATATTAATATCATATTATTACAGTTATACTAAAGGTTCTAGGCAGGTCAGGATCTCTCTGGAAAGAGTAGGCAAGCAGATCCAGGATGATGTGAGAGGCATCTGAGGGTCCTCACTGCTGCTGAAATTCTATCACTAGTAGTTTGACTCTTAACCTCCAAAGTGAAATACCATCCCCCACATCTGGCTATGATGAACTGTGCAGGGAGATGCTGCTTTTGCCAAACTTGCCTGAATGGATGGGACTTGGCAATGACAGGAGAGGCTCAGTTCTAGAAGAGAAAGGCACTGTAGCAGGACAACCTGAACAGTTTGATCCCCTCTGAGGAACAAGAGATAGGAGAACCAGAGGAGTAGATGGGGAGTCTGCTCTTCCTTGTTTCCTGTCCTGAGCTTCAGTATTGCTGCCCAGAGCACGTAAAGCACATCAGGTACAACACCAAGTTCTTACTCTTGCTTTCTGCAATTCTTTATAATGATTTTAGCCAAATGTGATCTGTAAAGAAGCCTACTATAGTTAGGAGTGAACTAGCCATAACCCAAAATACTCATTTCTCTGACTTGTCTAGGAGACTTCACAAGCCTTCAGAGGTGACCTCGGAGGTTTATTTGTGTCTAATAAGATCCATCATCCATAATTGTATTTTTTGTGTGTTAATTACCACTGACAGTCCATTCCTTAGACTCCCAGTAGACATGGCCCAGAGAGTCAGGTGCTCATCATACCTGACTGAAATGTGTAGCCATTCAGGAAGACTATAGTTCAGTGGTCGTCCGATTTTGACTCTGGAAAAGAAGTGGTGAAATGAATCAGTTTTGTTCTCAGGGAAGAAAAAGGAACTGTCGGGTATCTCCTTTTTAAGCTCTGGAAGCTCAGACCTCGGGAACTGGAAGTCTGTAAGAGGAGAGTGGGCAAAATTCTTCCCCACTCCATGTTTATCATGGTACCAAGTTCCACAATAGCATGCCCCTCTGGAAAGGCACCAGTAGAAGTTTGGATGGTGATTACGTCTTCTTGAATACAACTATAATGGGCATTGCTATTTTGTTCATTTGTAGTCTGTACTCAGAACACGATGATATTCTGGCTGGTCCAAATATAGTTGCTGAGAACACAAAGTCTGTATTCAGAGTGCCAAGGTATTTTGGATAAATTTCTTAATCCTACCAAGCTTTCACTTCTTGATCTAAAAATGGAGATAATCATAGAACCTCTTTCACAGGATTTAGATTATTCTGTTGGGTTGATTCCTTAGACTACCTAAGGCATGGATGGTAAGGTTTCATTAGAGATCAGCCGTTATCAGGGGAAATAAAGAAGAATGGAAATAAGTTAGTTTCTGACCTATGCACATAAAGTCTACATCAGAATAACCTGGGATTTGGTTTTAGGTGGATTTGATGTTTTATAGTAGCAAACCTATCAATTGAATTTTTAAAAATATGCATATCAACACAGCATCTTTACTGAACATCTACTCGAATGCTGGATCTGAGAATCTGGGGATAAATAAGACATAATCCTCACATTCAAAGAGTTAATAAGCTGATGAAGGATATTCATAGGTAAGTCAGTAATCAAGCTACAATTTTAAAGAGGAGGTTACCTTAGAATCGGGTTGTATCAAGCATACCCATGACCCAGAAGAATAGGCTTGGAGGAGGCATCCTGGAGTGCAAGGGACATAACTTTGCTTTCACACCAACAAATTTGTTCAGCCCAATCTTCTCTTACTGGGTATTTACTACTTTTTTTGGTGGTTTATTTAATATTCTGCTATCCTAGGATAAAGAAAATTATTCCTCAACTTCAGTATTAGTCTGGTTGCCTCTTTCACCTTAACTTCAAAGCCAAACTACTTCAAAGTCAGTATTTACTCCTTGTACTCTTCAACCCAACCCACAATTAAGATTTTGATGAATTAATTTCATTTCAATTCTATTGTAAGCGTGTAGTTTACTTCAGAAGGTCTGGAAAATGAGTGTCATAAAGCGACTGCTTGTTATCATTCTGTTTATTATAATTGACTAGTTCTTTTCAACATTCCAGAAAATGCTATTTGCCTACTCGGTAATTTTGCTAGTAAATCATTTGGACCAAAAATTGTGTAATAATCAGACTAATATGACCCCAGAAATGTCTTGGAAAAAAATATATGGTTAAAAAAGGCTCTCTATCCTCCAAACTATCATTTTGTCTAATAATACAAAATTTACATGAAGACAATTTAGCAAATAGATTCAACCCTTGGGTAATAGGCCCACTGGAGGGGAGCAGTGATGTGGACAATTCAAAATCATGAGTAATCCTCAAATCAATTAAATGTCATTCTCAGATGTGTTTTTATTACTTACTGTATATTTAAACACAGTATTTAGGGATTTTACAGAAGAGCAAGCAAAATAATAAAATCCTTGGATCTTAGTTTGGTTAACCAACTTTCTTTCCATTAGCATATCTTCTCCCACTTCAGACTATGTGTTGAGGATGAACTATCCCACTTCCCCAACTGATGCTAAAGTTGGAGCTTCTTTACAATATTTGCTTATTCATATCTTCTCTAGGGCAGAGAGATAATTGTCTTGGCTTGAAAGACTTCCAGATACCGAGCCAGAATAGACAAAGATCCTTTTATGTTAACAAAGTACTGCATTAAGCAAAGTTAGTTAACTTTGTAGATTAAAAAAAAAAATTAACTGCTAATCTACCAAGTAATGGAGATCTGGCCATAGCCAATTGCCAACCTGCTCTGGAGAATGAACAATATATGTCAAGGAAATGATAATACTGATTATATTCTTTTTATAGAATAAGGGTTTCTCAAAGAATGCTGTGGGTTTTTTTTTAATGTATGGGGGTAAAAACTACACTTATGTACAAGTCTATGTATATTTTTAATATCTTGGAAATTTTATTTAAAATAAGTAAAGCCAGGCATGAATGAGTCCCCTAAAACCAGAAATGTGTTTGCATTTGCAAAGACTACAATTTTGGCATTTCTTGACAGTACAACATGGGGAACTGGATGACTGGTGCAATTACATGACAGGTATCAATGTGCATTAAGAACCAATAGAATGAGACATTTTAGCTGACAGCCATAATTTTATAGCACGTAGAAAGAAATTTGTAATGATGAAGTGTATCACCATTAGAGCAATAGCACGCAGCAGAGAAGGCAACACTTCTATCCCTTGCTACCTGGCTGGTCTTCTTCCATCCTATCAATACTTCCTTTATTACCTGGCATCTACTCACCACTGTATTGAACAAAAGGGAAATTGTCTCCAGAAAGCCACAGTATTATGCTGTGCATATGAAAAATGTATCAGGAATGACTTCTAATCTTATCAATAAACATATTAACATGAAACATCATGTCTACTCTAATAACACCATAGATTTATGTACATATAATTATACATCTCAACAGCTCACATAGATTTATTGGTCATTTTCATATGTTCCTAATAAACATCTGATTAGGTGGTGTGTTTCAGTTAGGAGCCAAATTTGATTTATTTTTATATTCTCAATACCTAGCATAGGACCTGGCTCCTAATACTATACATACTCAGTAAATGATAAGCTAACATATGAGTTTTATGTTAAGGAAGAGTGCACTGAAATTCAATAATTTAAGCCTACAGAGTGACAGTTGCCGAGTTACAGGGACAGAGACTAAATTCAGAACTTTTAATGTTATTGCACCAGGGCTCTTTGCATTTTAGCACTGAACCTCATCATGCTACAGAGGGAAAGTTGGAGAGTAGAGTCCTCGGCAGACACAGGGGCAGTGCCTGAAGCACAAAGAAAGAAGGCACTTTCAGAAGTCGGCTTTCACCTTTTTGTATTGTTATACATTTCTGGGATAACCTAACTTCTCCTTTTCTGCCTCTCATCCCTGTCTCCTTCCCCTCACTTATTAGGAGATCTTGATTAATAATCATTGTCTGCTATTACCAAACTTTTTCACAGAAAAACATGGTCTCAAGAATCTTCTAATAGAACTACATCCAGGTCCAGAATAGACATGGTTTTGTGTTTGGAGTGACTGACTGCTGCAAGCACCCTGTCATAGCATGGAACCCAGGGAGCTCTGTGGAGTGGGGCTTGGGGTCTTCCTGAAATATCAGACAACTTAATCCAGATTGAGGGTCTTTTCCTGTGATCCCATCTGTGCTGTATGAAAAGCATCACTTCAAGGTCATCTCTTCCACTTCCTGGTTTTATAATGATATATTTCTGGGCAATTCTCACTTCATTTATATTATTAAACACGCTTATGTGAAATGTGCAGAAGAATCAGATTTCCCAGCAGATTGTATTAATTTGTAAAAGCAAAGAAGAAGGTATTAACACACATACAATGCCTGCTACAGGCAAGGGACTCTTCGGTATATTTTCTGATTGTAATCATTAAAAACAAATAAAATTACAAAGCAAAGACAAAAATCTCTTAAAAGGGAACTTACTCCTCTTACTTTGTGAATAAAGATCCAAAGGCTCAAAGACAGAAATGAGGTGCCCAAAGCAAAAAACTTGCCAGGGACTGTTGAAACCTGATTCCAAAGATTCCTGATACTCCCATTGTCTATTCCAAAGATATTTCTAGTTACATACTTTAATGCCAAGAAACTTTTCCGCACATAAATTTCCCATAAGCCATACATTAGAGGCTTTTTTAGAAAAATTGCTCTGGCATGCTTCAACTACAAAACTATACTTTAGAATAGTAGCATTCTTATTCAGCAATCCTAGGGCCTTAATAAAATTATATTTTTGGTTTCAGGATTAAACACTAAAAAGCAATATGGAATAGAGAGGAAAATATAACAGTGTAATGGAAACTAGCAGATCAAGATTTCGATCTGAAATCTGCCAAAAACTAGTAGTAAGATCTTGGCACATCACCTAAATTCTTTGGACCTCAATTTCCATTCCAATATTATCAAGATAATCTTGAAGTTGCCTTCTAATTCTAAACATTATCTAGATAGTAAAATATCTGTCGTTTTTTTTAAAGGGATTTCAATAATTCATTGAAGTCACAATTTTACCTAGCTTTAAAAAATAAGCAGAAAATGTCTATTGTTTTGAATCCCTTCTGATATAATTCACTGATGTTAGCACAATAACAGAAATGAAAATTGCATCAATTTTAACTTTTCTTTTTATAAATGGTTTAGGTGAGATGCTTGCTGGAGACTGTTGGAGAAATAAATTTGCCTTTAAGAAAAGAAATGAAGGAGAATGCTGTTGAGATAAAGCCCAAATATATAAATATATATATATATATCTTGATATAAATCAAGTGAGTTAGAGGGTCCACCCTAGTACCTGACCAGTTCTTCCATCAAGAGTCAGACTATAGGCAACAAAGATAAGAGAATATTCTGTGTTGGTAACACATCATAATACAAATCATGTAGAGTCATTAGTTGAAGTATGTGCAAAATATAACTTAATTTACACTGAGGAGGGAATTTAGGGCAAGAATTCCAAATATATGTACTTATACAATCTCACTTTAAGGCTCTGATCAGAGATAAGCCTATAGTCATATCGCCTAGACACTATTTTGTTCCCTTTTGTAATCAACCAAAATGTTTATAGGAACTATTTGAATCCTAACAATTGCAAAAGGAAAACTGGATATGTTGTTTGATACAATTAACACTTATTACTTTAACTTCAACAATTAAGGAATGGCAGCTTAACTAAGGTATACTTAAATTCAGATGAAGATTAACAATCTAGTCTTCTGAAAAGGATTATTTTTTCTTTCTTTTGACAAAAATTGAATTGACAAACGAGTGTAATATAATCCTAGTAAGCTAGGTGCATTTGTTTTGTTTTAATCTTTCTGGGTAACTCTACATAAAGACAGAAAATTCTCCTGTAAAGTTCAAAAGTGATCCTCCAGTGTGGCTGTTCCATCACCCGCATTCAGAATCAGCAAGAATTTCCAATAAACTAGACATTGACCACATGAAACAATGTCGCTAGATTGTGCAGATTGCATAAAATGCTCGTGAAAATTGCCTTCTCAAAATGTCAGCATTTCTAAGTTTGATTTTTATTTTATTTTAGAGTCATTTTCCCCTTTGAGAAAGCATTCCTAATAGAAGTTAGTGACAAAATAATATGTAATCTTTTTAAATTTATCAGAAAGATATTTATTTCTTAATTTTAATCATGCTAAAAAGAATCAATTGCCCCTAAATGGAGTTGTAAATACTAATCCAATAAAGAATTGGTATGCAAAATTTGTAGAACAGGAGAGAAGGAGCAGATGTATTTGGATATCTGATCTCAGGAAGCATAGACTTTGACTTGGGCATTTTTTTTTTCAGAATTAAAGCAATGTCTTCAGTCTTGTCTTATTTCAATGCAACTTGCTCTTGTTTGAGTCTTCCAATTGCAACTGAGAACTTGAGAAGCCTGAAAATTTTGATGAAATATTTAATCTTCTCAAAGATCATCATCTTTACCCCTCTCTATCTTTGTGACCTGCTTATACTGCTTTGCTACAAAAAACAATGAACCATTTTTGGTCACAAGACATTGTAAAAAGTTAAGTTCCCTTAATAGTAGCAGTCACCGTCACTTGTCAGATTGGTGCTGTGCCTGGACACAGCAGAATAAGAAAGATATCAAAGTTTCTGTCAGAGGAATGGGGGTGGAGTAACATTTTTAACATGAATAGAAATGGAGAATATTGAAGCAAATCATCTAATGTCTTCAGACAAACTTAGGTTTCCTACTACTTATTTGAATAGGGAGCAACACCATGTCAAATCTCCAATTTCTATACTTTACACATTTCAATAGAAAACATGTCATCTTTTGTTTTTAATTCCACCTTTACTACAGAGGTGAGAGCGGTGTCATTCTATTTAATTGGCTACCTGCAGTTCATTAGCGGAGGCAGCATCATTAAGTCATGCTGGAGCATTTGTAGGAGCTAATCTTCTAGGCACTTAGCATTCTCGTTGACCTTGTTAAAGGTAAGGGAGGTCAGACTTGGGTTCAACAGAGCCACTCTCTCGCCAAGGAGACTGGCATGACAAAGTAATCAGTGTGTGTCACTTTTCATTAATCACACCACTTTCCTTTTCATGAAATACCAGCAGATAATTGTTACTAAATGCGATTCGCAACACTCTGTGCAGTGGTTGAAGAACCAGAAATAGGCAAACAGATAAAAACATTGTTTAGCTTGCAGGCAGCAAGTGTTTGCTATTCAGAGGTACATCATGCATAAACATTGATTTAGCCATGAGCTGACACTTATAAAGCTTTTGCTGTTTCCAGAAAGCCCTGTGGTCAGCTAAGTAATAGCCAAGGGCAAGCACTTTTACCTGTATGGCAAGGTTACATTCTATTTAAATTTCCTAGTCTCAAATAAATCAGTTTCTCTAATGTTTGGCCACTGCAAGATTGCCATAGGTGAGAACCAAGTGCACTAAATAAAATGTTTGCCTTTATAGCAAAAGACTTCTAGAGGGCAGTTTGTTGATTTTGAATAAATATTTCATTAAATCCAAGTGGCCGCACATAATTTGGAAGCTAAGGGTTCATTTAAATCAATGGAGATGTCCAGCTTTACTTAATAAACAGATACATTTATGCACAATGAAGGAAACTTTCCTTATTGAGCCTGTCTTAATTTTAAACCCTCCAGAGTGATTAAGACTTTTCAATATACCTGTGGGAACTTGACACATTTTATAGATGATGGTTCACACTTCTCCTATAGCTAGTTCCTTCTCCAGCTTGCCACTAGCATAAGATTTATTCATAGGAAGAGCCTAGTTCTTTTCCTTCTGCCTGGATCAGAGGTCCTGGGCACAGAACACGTGTGTGCAGCATACACTCATATCACAGCTATGCAAATATTTCCAGGTGTGCAACAAAGCAAATGGTGCAGTGATTCTCTCCCCACACCATGGTACTATTAACCCAACACCAAAGTCACATGGCAAATAGAAGTTAGCTGCAGAGACGAAGTAAAGCAGGAGATGGAACCAGGAGTCTGGTCTGTATTTCCAGCGTCCTCCTGCTGAGTGCCATTCATTCGGTGTTCGCTTTCCATCTTAGGGAGTTCAGATCTATTCAAGTATTTGTCTACCTTATTTGATATTAAGATACATAAACAAAAGGGAATACTGCCATGCTAACAATATACGCTAACTGCCAAGGGGATTTCTGGAAGAAGATGGATTAAAATTTCTTTAAAATTTTTTTTTTAAAAAAGACATCTTTTTAAGTCCAACTTTTCAAAGTTTTCTCTGAAGATAACATGCTTGTCAAAAGTCACAATCCATGGCATGGGGAAAATCATATTTTGGCATAATGAAAAAAAAATTGATCAGACATATAGATTTATTGGTGAATAAAAATGAAATCTTTCATAGGAAATCTATATTGCAAAGAGTTTGATCCTAAGAATTTTCATGAAGCCAGTTAAATTTTTAAAATTCAATAATGCATATTACAAATATATAAAAACACTGTTATAATGAATTACAGGATTCTCCTTCTATATGTAGGAATTTTTATGGAACTCTAATTCCTCATGTGTTCACATTTTATATTAGAGTAACTTCGGTGCTTGTTAACCTTTATCATGTTTAATTTTTAAACAGTTATTTGAGAGCGCTTAACATCTAATGAAACTAACACTCTATATGATTATAAATGTGAACTGTCCCTAACTGGCATGAAAAAGAAATAGCTAAACTTTATTAACCATTGACTGTATCCTAAGTACTCCATGCACATGAACTCAATCATTGCAACAACACATGAAGGAGAAGATCTCATCACCATTTTACTGGAGGAAGAAATGGAAGAAGGTGCAGAAGGATTCAGTATCTTGCGGAGGACCACACAATAAGCACTGAGCTGCACTCAAGCCAAAACAGATTAGCCAGAGTCTACACATTCAACCACTAAATTACACTACCCCCACACATATTCACACATTCCAAGTTGACACCCCACATACAAGCTGGGTCTCTGTCGATTTTAGATGCGCCAGTCGTGTGTATCATAGAAACAGCACGATCCCTTTCAAAGGATATACACCACAGTTGAGAGCCTTCTATTCTCTGCTAAGAGCTTGGGGATTTGAATAACTTACCCTCTGGCTTTCCTTTCTACAGTATAAAATATTATTTCTAATATACATAAAGTGAGATTGTGTGGTTTTAACATAAATGGATGCAAACAGATCAAAGAGGAGAAATAGATAAGACTTTGTAACTGAATGATAGATTTTTGTCTTTAGGTATGATATTGATGCATTAAAACTTTGCAACACTTCCCACTATGACTTTTCTCCTTCAGATTCAGAAACCCTGACAGGTTCACTGTTTCCTGCTCTGTAAAGCAGAGCAGAGTGGAGGGGTTCCTGTGAGGTTGCTTCCTCTTCAGAACAGCTGAGTTGGCTAACTTCACGTTTCCTGTGTTGAGCAGGTGGAAGCAATGTCTGTCTGCCTAGCTAAGCTAATTTTCCTTTTCCTCTTGGCATCCAGGACTTATCTTCCTTCCTCTTTAATGGATGGAAGTTCTTTGGGGAGGTTGATTTTTTTTTTCTTCCTTCCCTGTGTTAAGTATACAGAAAAGCAGTGTAATGTGTTCTTCAACCTTATTAAATTGCATTTCACCCTTGAAAAATGACCCAGTGGTTTGGTGACTGCTTGGGTGTGAAATATGACAGAATACTCTGATGTCTAGAAAGTCTTGTCTCAGGCATGCTGTCCAGAATTGGAATGACATATAAAGAGGGGACAGCAGCACTCTCCTCTGAAAGTACACTTCTGCAAAAAGGTAGGTGGATGTGGCCATTTGGCACTACAGAGAGCTCAGATTAACAACACCAAAAAAAAAAAAAATCAAATAATTCAGATTCTTTTAATTTCTTGAGGTTATAAAGGTGCCACAGAGGCCACACCTTTTAGGCAATCCTTATATTTTCCCTGTCACTCTCCCATTTATTACCCTCTCCCTCATCCCCCTTCCCTACCCTTGACCCAAGAAGAAAAATCTCCTTGGCCCCAGGTGCCAATCCAGCTTTCTGGGTAGTAGATTCAGAGGGAAAAAAAAAAAAAAACCTTCTCTTTAGCAGGTTGAAGGAAAGGAAAAAATAGGAATTCTTATGTTTATACATTTTATTGCTCACAAGTATATCATCTCTTTCCTTTTCCCATATCCTCCACTACAACCCTAAGTCAATCCAGCCAAGAGGCACTTTTGTTAAGGTAAAAATCATTTTTTCATTTCTTGTGGACATGTGAATTTATAAACAGAAACCAAAATCATAATGGATAGACCCATATAGGAATCCCATTTCTATAATTTTTCTTTTTTAGTTTCTCATCCCATAATATTTACTCAGCAAGTGATTTTTTTATGTGACCCTACAACGTGCTGAAATAGGTGTTGGGATTTTAATATTAGAGACCCTCATGGGATGTGGCATGGGTGAAAAGGCAACGATCATTAAATTAATTAACGTTGATATAACATTTTGAGTTATTACAGCTGAAAGAAAAATAATCTGCAGTGAAAACTATAAGACTGGGGAGGGGGCTATGACTATTACAACTCATTGAATACATGTATCAACACATTCAGATATTACATACAAGGCTTGGAGAATTCCAATTTATTGGAAAATCTGATTTATTGTTCCTGTGTTCTCCTTTTAACCCATCATTTCCACTATAGAACAGTTCAAAGAGAAAGCTTCAAAGTCACTGTAGCAGGAAAAATCATATCTAATAAGTTCCAGTTCACTGCTATTGGAACCATCATTTTTGTTGATAAGAAATGCCTGTGTTGTTACTACTGCTTTCCACATTGGTTGATAAATTAAAAACAAGGCCATTAAATATTAAGGGTTTTAGGTCTTGACTTCCTCTTTCAGCTAAAATTTAATTAAACCCCTTTAATAGTCACATTACCCCATCTCACCCATGAGGAAACAAAGTTAGAGAGGTTGAATGCTATGGCCCCATTCACAGAGAGGAGCTACCCTGGACTCCTAACCTTACTATGAGTATGTATCAGTTTTGTTTTAAACTTTGGTTATTGCATTAGTTTTCTAGAACTGCCGTAGCATAAGGACCCGAATGAGTAACTGACACAATGAAAATTATGGAGGCTTGTCATTCTGGAGACTAAAAGTCCAAGTCAGGCTTTTGGCAGGGTTGGTTCCCTTCTGAGAACCACGTGGAAGGATCTGTTCCACGCCTCTTTCACTGGCTTATAGGTGGCTGTCTCTCCTGTGTCTTCACAGTGACAGTGTTTCCTCATTGTCCTGTTTGTGTGCAATTTTTATAAGGACACTAGTCATATTGAATTAGGGCCCATCCTAGTGATCTCATTTTAAGTTAATTACCTTTGTAATGACCCGATCTCCAAATAAGGTCACAGTCTGAGGCTCTGGGGGTGAGGAATTCAATATATAAATTTGAAGTGGGGATACAATTGAATCTACAACAGCCATCTTCTCAAAGTGTTCTACAGAATGGTTGTGACTAAAGAATAGAACAGTTTGACTTTTCAGAATATAAAAGTCAGATAAAAGTTAAAGACAAGTATGTAGAAATGGACAATAGGATTTTGTCTCATTAATGGGTATTATTCACTAGATAAGCATTCTTTTTTTTTCCCTTTACACTGAGGATTGAACCCAGGGATGCTTAAATACTGAGCCACATCCCCAACCCTTTTTTGTATTTTTTTTTTTTTAAAGACAGGGTCTCACTGAGTTGCTAATTGCCTTGCCAAGTTGCTGAGGCTGGCTTTGAACTCTCAATCCTCCTGACTAAGCCTCCCAAGATGCTGGGATAACAGGTGTGCACCACCGCACTGAGCTGATAAGCATTCTTTATTGAAGTAGAATGAATATTAAAGACTTTCTTATGTTGTGTATGTATACTGTACATTTATTAAATGTGATAAACTAGGGGAAAAGAAGAACCTGATACAGTAGGATGATTCTGCAATGGTGAACCTCACTCTACTCCAGAAACACAGAGTGTCCACTGTATTGTGTAAGGTCTGACAATATCATAGATACGCCCTGAGTTATGAGAAGTAACACAGGGATGAGTGAATGGGCGCAGACTTCTGGTCAATTGTCCCCATCTGGGGGCTGTCAGTGTTCTGGTGTTTATTAGACTATTTTTCCATTGCTGGTCACTTCTTCTGGCTATTTATCTCCTGAGCCCAAACACAGGCTAACTTGGTTATCAATGAAGATGCTGTCTATCTTCCTTGTCTTGGAAGTTTCCAGATAAGCATGTTCAGTGGGTTTTACTTCTTCATCTACCACAGTAAGAATTTGATGAAAGTGGCAGATTTCAGGGTACCATCATTATGTCTCTAGGAGATTCATTAGAAAATGGGTAGGCTGCCAGGATTTGGGAAAGGAGGACTTTCTGGCTGACAGCTTTGTTTGACCTCAAAACAAATTACATAGAGAAGCAAAAGCATGTAGTGAAATTTAAAAATAAAACATAAACCCAATAAATCTAGAAGCAGAGGACAACTTTGTAGGTTTTATTTTGTGATAACTTTGAATAATTATTTTCTGCTGAACCCATTTTTCTTTCTAGAGTGAAAAGAATCTGGCATCTCAGTGACAAATAGGAGAGTTTAACTTGTGAATAATCTGGAAAAAACACCATCTTTGGAAACAAGAGTGATGCTAGATCACTAGTGTAATGAAACTAGAGTTCTTGGTACACTCTTCCTGGCTGATCTTGGCTCTTATCAATATAATGAGTTTTTTTTAAAAAAAACCTTATTAGGTTTTTTTTTCTTTTAAATGTGGTACTGAAGATTGAATACAGTGCCTCACACATGCTAAGTAAGCACTCTACCACTGAGCCACAACTCCAGCCCTAATGAGTTTTGAGACATCCTTGGCTCAGTGTCCAAGAGTAGTGTAAAAACTGAGTGTCCATACATGCATTAATTTCTCTATATAGAAATTTCATATTTTTCAAGAGTATCAAAGGTTTTCAGTATCCAAAATAGTCTAAGAAATATCTGATTCAGATGGCCTCCACCCTCTCTAGTATTTTTCTCCCTCTAACATTCAAAACATATACACACAATACTACTTACCTGTTTTTAATTCTTCTTTTAACTACTGTTACTAAAGGATTTATCAGTGGTAATGTTAAGTACAAATTCAAAATTAGCATGCAAAATGGCTCATTGATTTTGAAAGAATCTAATAGCTGATTCATAAAAGAATAATGAAAAGATAAATTATGGAAAAATTTATAGGCTACAAAAGAAGTGAGCAAATACATAATAATTCTTAATCTTTTTGTCTGTTTATGACATATGATTCATTAGCAGGACATGGTCCTATTAGAGTATTCAGAGCTATTAAAAATTCCTAACATGCTATCTGTGATTTTGCTTTTCTTCTCATTCCAGAAAGTATGTCAGAGTGTAGCATTAGTGCCTATATGCTATAAAACTATTTTTACAATAGAGTCAAGAATCTAAAAAGACAGTATAAATTGTATAGTAATGCCCATTTATGTTTTCCTAAATATTTTTTGTCTAATCATAGCATATGTTACTTGTCCCTAAGCCCTAAATGGAATGATAAAATGAAAAAGGAATTGTGGATATATTTCTAATATGCCCAGTTAAGATATGAACATGCTTAAGAAAATGGAACGTTCTCAATATTTTAAATAACATAATTTACAGACATAATTTGGTCTGGCAATACATAGCACAATATTACCCATGCCAGATACAAAAATCTGGTACTTTTAGAAGTGTATTTAATTTTTTTTAATCAGAACAAGAAAGAACCTGGTTGAATAAATCAAAATACAAACATGAATTCAACCTGAAAAAAGAAAACATTTGTTCTTGTTTTTTCTGTCTGTTCTTGTTCTTTCTGTTCTTGTTTTTCTATCTTCAAGAACTGAAAAAGTTCTTCATTCATTTATCCTATAATTAATACTCAATGTGTCCTTATTAGTCTCTTGGTTTGAGTCTCCACTATTTTTCTCAACTTTGGCTATACATCTGGAAAAAAGTACTGATACCTAGATCCAATTACTGAGATTGTGATTTGAGCCGTCTGGCGATTTTTTAAAAGCTCCTCAGATGTCTTCAATGTGCAGCTATGCCAAAGAATCATTGCCTCAAAAAAACTTTTTTTTCTTTCTTTTTTTTTGTATTGAGGATTGAATTCAGGACCACTCAACCACTAAGCCACATTCCCATCCCTATTTTTTATTTTATTTTATTTAGAGACAGGATTTCACTGAGTTGCTCAGTGCTTTGCCATTATTGAGGATGGCTTTGAACTCACAATCCCCCTGCTTCGGCCTCCTGAGCTGCTGGAATTATAGGCGTGTGCCACCACTCCCAGTTTAAGAAAGCTATTCTTGAAGGATAGCTGATTTCCCAATTGCAGAAGCAACATCTACATAAACCTAGAACATTTCTGTTGTCAAAAGATCAAGGAAAATTTCACTTTCTGGAGTAGGATTGTAACATAGAATCCAACTTCTGAGAACTTCTAAAAGTGCTGAAATTTGAATATAAATATGAAAAAAAAGGTCACTTGGAATAAAGAGAACCTAAAAAACATCAAGTCCATAAATATATTCACAAAAGGTGTGGGGGAGGAGTGAATATAAAAACTATCCTAAAGGAAAGACATATTTCTGATATTTATAGAAAAATACTACCTATTGATCAACTCAAGCTAATTTCCTAGTTTCCTTATTCATCAAAGATTTGGTAAATTTTTGAAAATTAAAGAAATGCAAAATTATGCCAGGTATTTTTTAAACACTAGAGATACATTCCTAGTTTCAGTAAAGTCTTTGACTTCAAGTTGTATCCTAATTGGAGTAAACTGGAGTGATAGACACATATAATAACATATCAGCCCATGCTATGGAGAAAAGTAGCCCAGGGTAAATGGGTAGAGAGGTAGGGCTGTGAGACCATTATAAATATTACTGTTGGGAAAGTGCCTATTTGAGTATTATTTCTATCATTTTTTATTTTAATTTTTGAATGTGTATGTTGATCAAGTCAGCTGTAGGTCAGAATTTTCCATGGAATGCAAGCATTCTTGTGTTGAACTCAGTGTGTTTGCCAAAGCTAAACCAGGTACTTTGTGATCTTTTAAGCATTTTCTCTGCATCATGACTTACAGAGAAGCACACACCTGTCCTCAGATTACCACACTCACTTAACAAAGAAATCCTTTCTATGTCGACCCTTTCTATATAGTACTCCTGGGAGTATTGGTCCATCAAAAACATTTGGGGGAACGCAGAGAACACCTAGCACACAGTAGATGTTACATTGAAAACTGTACCTAGGCCTGGCACTAACTGTCTATTCATATTCACTGAAGAAATGAGTGACTCATACAACCAATATGGCAAACTCTCTTATGAGCTGGACAGTATCAGGAGAAGCCCAGTCCTTGTAGCTGTGACCATTATACCTTTTTCCCAACTCCCTTCCTTTTAAGGGCATACTAAAATTAATAAAATCTATTTCTTCCATAAGCTAGTCCTTTCTGCTATTAGAAATTCTAATGCGAAACTAGGACTTTTTAAATGAAATTTAAATATTGATAAATATATCCCACAGATCACTATTGATTTGTTTGCCTTTCACTTTTCAATCAATACTTATTGATAGCTGTCTATCTTTAAAAAAATGAAGATAAAAATCTGTATTACCTGTGAGATTCTAGTTCAAAAAACTTCATAAAATGTTAAAAATCTATAAAAAAATAAATGTTCATTTCTATTGCAGCTCTTAGAGGTGATAACCTCAATATTAATACCAACTAACAATTTTATAGCACTTTAAAAATCATATTGACATAATTCATTAAGGTATTGCTAGTATGTTATAGTTAGCAAAAAAGAACTGCGGCTTTCTCAGATTTGGTTCATTTCCTTGATGGTAGAGCAGGGTCTACTCACTGAGACTGTCTTTGAATTTGCAATCCTCCTGCCTCAGCCTCCAGAGCTACTAGAATTATAGATGTACACCACTGAGCCCAGCTGTTTCAGTGTTATTGAAAAGGAGTAACTATTTCTGGTTATGTGCAGTAGTCTGACGTGAGCTTTTTTGTTTTTATTCAATATGACTTGCTTTGTTTAATCCATACTGTTCTGAAGGCTCCCTTGGCTTCTGATATGATGAGATGGCTTGATACATTTTCTGCCCCAGACCTGAATTCAATTATTTCTCAGGGAGGCCAGGTCGCTAAAAAACTGTAGTATTTTGAGACAATAGGTGTATTCCAAGGATATATACTCTAAGTGAATTGGTCACTAGTTTCTCAACCTACATATTGGACAGCACAAAATAATATTTTTCATATATGTGATGTAGATCATTTGTTTTTTCTATATGTGTACCTTAATGATGTACATTCAAAATTTTCACAGATCCTACCCCAAAAAACAAATACTTTCCTATGCAGACAAATTACTAAAGATATAGTAATTTGGGATAAATTATGTTTTATAAACTACAAAATTCAACAAGTAATATTATAAAATATTTTTGAAGTTGGATAACTTTAGGTAAATTTTTAAATAGTTAATATTAAATATAAGAAGATGAGTGGGGTGTGGTATCACGTGCCTATAATCCTCAGGAGGCTGAGACGGGAGGATTGCATATTCAAAGCCAGCCTGAGCAACTTAACTTAGCAAGGTCCTAAGCAACTTATTGAGAACTTGTCTTAAAATAAAAAAATAAAAAGGTACTGGCATTAGGCTCAGTGGTTCAGCATCCCTGGGTTCAATCAAAAAAAAAAAAAAAAAGACAGGACATGATCAATGAATGATGTGTGAATATTGAAATGTCACAGTGAACATAATTTATGCAGTTAATACATGCTGATAAAAATGAAAAAAGGTTTATGGCAAAACAAAGATGGCATGGTTAGAATCAACTCAAAATATCTTGAAAATGACAAATTTATAGAAGTACACACTATATTGTCATCTCAATTTCACATATTAAAAAAAATTGTGGCTTAAAAAAGATTAAATATTTTAGTTATCCATGTCAATATTCAGGATACAAAGGTAGTAAAATCTCTGTCTTAATCTATGTTCTAACCAATATGTCATCTTTTTATGTTTAATATAGATCCCATTTCATCCTAGACAATGTAGCACAGATTAAACTGCAGAAAATATTTTACATTTTGTGGTAGGTTAAGCCAGTTAGACGGAGATAACTATGAAATAACGCTTCACCTATAGCAATATCCAGTGGGAATTTTCAGTCTGTCATATTGAATTTCATGGAAGGACACCAGTGGTACAAGAAGAATCCCTACATTCCAG
Source organism: Ictidomys tridecemlineatus (assembly GCF_052094955.1). NCBI lineage: Eukaryota > Metazoa > Chordata > Mammalia > Rodentia > Sciuridae > Ictidomys > Ictidomys tridecemlineatus. Next base: position 31,336,758 of record NC_135490.1, read on the forward strand.
AAGCACCTGTCAATCACTGAAACAACCAAAAATGTTTCCAAAAGTTTCCACAGTGACCTAATGGGCAGTGCCAACCGTACTGATGGCATTGGCTTCATCCAATACTTGCTTTGTTGTTAGTTCTTAATAGATATTAGCAAATGATGACTATTATTTTTATCAGTATTCCTACAGATAGCAATAGGATCACATTTATTCCTCATACTGATGATCCTGTTTGACTCCACTGTTCACCAAATTATATGGTCATCAACAATCTGTGAACATAACTAATTCTATAGTTAGTCCTGTGAGTGATTTTATGTAAAGATTCAGTTTACATTTTTAAATTTGAAGAGAATATACTGTTATTCATATGTAACAAACCCATGTACAATAAAGGAAACATGTATGTTTGGGTCATCAGTCAGCCATATGGCAGAATAATTAAGAATCTGGACCATAGCCATGATTAGAGACATAGAGCTGTGGTGTAGCTCAGTGGAAGAGTGCATACTTTATAAAAAATTTGTTCTAATTAGTTAATGAGAGTAGAATGCATTTTGACACAACATACATAAATGGTGTACAACGTCACATTCTTCTGGTTGTACATGATGTAGACTTACATAGGCCATGTAATCATGTATACACATAGGATAATAATGTCAGATTCATTATACTATCATTCCTACTCCCATATCCACTCCCATCCCTTCCCTTTTCTCTGTCTAATCCAAAGTACCTCTTTCTCTACACCCCCTTATTGTGAATTAGCATCCGCAAACCAGAGAAAACATTCAGCCTTTGGTTCTTTGGGATTGACTTATTTCACTCAGCATGATATTCTCCAGCTCCGTCCAGTTACTGGCAAATACCATAATTTCATTCTTATTTATGTCTGAATAATATTCCATTGGGTATACATACCACAATTTGTTTACCCATTCATCTGTTGAAGGACACCTAGGTTGGATCCATAATTCAGCTATTGTGAATTGAGTTGCTATAAACATTGATGTGACTGCATCACTGTAGTATGTTGATTTTAAGTCCTTTGGGTATAAACCTAGGAGTGGGATAACTGGGTCAAATGATGGTTCCATTCCAAGTTTTCTGAGAAATCTCCATACTGCTTTCCAGAGTGGTTGCACCAATTTACATTCCCACCAGCAATGTATGAGTTTAACTTTCCCCCTACATCCTCACCAACATTTATTGTTACTTGTAGTCTTGATAATTGCCATTCTGACTAGAGTGAGATGGAATCTCAGTGTTTTGATTTGCATTTCTCTAATTGCTGGCAATGTTGAACATTTTTTCATATATTTATTGATCTATTGTATTTCTTCTTCTATGAAGTGGGTGTTCAGTTCCTTAGCCCATTTATTGATTGGGTAATTTATTTCTTTTTAGAGTTCTTTTGAGTTATTTATATATTCTGGAGATTAATGCTGTATCTGAGGTGCATGTAGTAGGCTCAGAAGTGTGCATACTTAGCATTCATAAGGCCCTGATTTGATCACTAGCATCATCCAGAAAGAAAGAAAGAAGATAGTCACATACATAATTTTTAATTTTCTAGTAACTTCATCAAAAAATTAAAAAGGAAACCAATTTTAATAAAGTAATATTATATTCCAAATTAGTTTTAATAATGCATGTTATTTAACCCAATGAATCTAAAATGTTATTATTATGGTTTAGATATAAGGTATCCCCCAAAAGCTCATGTGTGAGATGATACAAGAACATTTATTGGGGAAGTAATTGGTTTAGGAAAGAATCTAATCAGTGCATTAATTCATTGATACAGATTAACCAAGGTGGTAACTGTAGGCAGGGAGGGTGTGGCTGGAGAGGTTAGGTCTCTGGAGGTGTGCTTTTGGAATTTATTTATATTTTGTTCCTGGTGAGCAGATCTCTCTCTCTCTCTCTCCCTCCCTCCCTCTCTCTCTCTCTCTCTCTCTCTCTCTCTCTCTCTCTCTCTCTCTCTCTCTTCTCCCCCCCCTCCTCCTTCCCCCATCTCTGCTTCCTCGTTGCCATGTCCTGAGCAGCTTCCCTCCTCTATGCCCTTCCACTATGATGTTCTGCCTCAGGTTCCAGAGGAATGGAGCTAACTGTCTATGAACTGAGACCTTTGAAACTGTGAGCCCCAAGTAAACTTTTTCTCTTTTAAAATTGTTCTCGTCAAGTCTTTTGATCACAGTGATGAAAAAGCTGACTGAAACAATTATCATTTAAACATGTAGTACATATGAAAGTTACTAATGACATACATTGCTTTATTGTCTCACAAAGTACTATGTATATTTCATATTTGCACAAATCTCAATTTCCATCAGTTATATTTTTAGTGCTCAGTAACCCCGTGTAGCTGTAGCTACAACATTGTCCATCACTAGTCTAGTGATGCATACTCTTCCTGGGTTGGAATCCTATCTCCTATTTACTAGCTATGTGATCTTGAACTCTTTATCTATGCAATAAAGATTCTAAAAATAGAATGTATGCCAAAGAATTCTGTGAGAATTTATTGAGTTAATAGATATAAAGAAACTGATAGAAATAAGTCCTCAATAAAAAGTTAATATCAAATAGGTTTATTTAGTTTATCAAAAGTAAAAAAATATCAGAAACAAGGAGAGAAACAAAAACAATTTTTCAGTTGATATCATAACACATACAAATTCTCCTTTCTCAATCCACCTCCTACATACGTACTTTCCACAAACAAAAACTATTTCTCATAATATTTCTTTCAGTTTGGGATTATTAGCACATATTCTTGCCAACTTTGGTGGATAAACAAGAGCACAGAATGTACTGGTCTTTTAGCCACTCCTGATATTGAGTCTTAGAGCTTTGATTTGATTTTGATCCCTTACCACATATCATTTTTGGGAGATGTATGGATTTGAATCTAGAAGTTACCTGCTGACTTCTAAATAAATAGGAATTTATGCAAGCAAAATCAGTCACTTAATTATTTCCGTGTTGCACCCCTTGCCGAATCACGTATTAGAAACATGCAAATGGTGTGGTAGTTGGATATGGATACGCAGTTACAGGCAGGTCTCATGTAACAGGAGTTCTGTTCTTATGTCTAGGATAAACTTTTTCATGCCAGAGAGAAAATTGCAGGAGATGGTCATGGATTGTGAAATGTCCCAGTGGAGGTTTTTAAAAAATTCCTTTTATTCTATACACAACAGACATTCTTTTATTTTCAACCTGATGGTGCCATGTTCTATTTTTTAGCAATGGTGATAGGCACCATAAGTAAACCAGATAATATACTCTTAAAGTTTCTGTGTGCAAATTGAAAGAGCACATTATAGTGCTTGCCTTTCCTGAGGTCTCACAGCCTAACCAATATGGTATATAAATACAACACCAGCAGAAATTATAACAATAGTTTCTGTCAGCCTGTCTGAGATGGTTAGAGAATAGCAATAGGGAATAGCACAGTAACCCAGAAATGTCCAGATTCTTTTGGCCCCTTTTATTGTGATAAATCTCTTGTGAACTTTGCAGAGAAGTATTGTTTGCATCCGGTATATCTCTGTCTAGAATGTGGCTATGTGCGTCCATTCCTACTTACTGAACTATGTGGCACAAAGGCTCTTTCAATTACATGTGAAAAAAATGAAACACTGTGCAGGAGGGGAGCAGAGATAATATATTTGAATAAGATAAATTAACTACTTTTAATATTTTCACCATATAAGATGTGAATAGTGCAAGATTGTGTGTTTAAAAAGCTAAGTGGTGTCCTCTTGTTATACTAGAAGAATAACTCTCACATATGCAGGTATACTGTGAGATGCATCAGATAACTTGCCGCTGAGAAAATTGGGGTTTTGCCTTGTACATAAAATTCTCTTGTTCCTTAATAAACTAAAAGGAAGTAATTATCATGAGTGCTGGCAAAATATTACATTCAATTAAGTATTTTTAACCGTGTGTGTGGAAGAAATTAGTGAGAAGTGTAAAAAGTGTAAAAAGTGTAAAAGTGTAAAAAGATAGAATAGAAGCTTGGAAAGATACTGTGTCCATCTTCTATGAAATAGATTCTATGATCTTCTATGTCCTGAAACTTCTATAGATAACAGCTTTTATTTCACATATATGCATATTCCCTGCTCTGAAACCTGTGTTCATACCTTATACCTTTTAATTCCCAACCCCCTCTTTTTTTTTTGTACCAGAAATTGAATCCACAGGCACTCAACTACTGAGCAACATCCCCAACTCTTTTTGTGTTTTGATTTTGAGACAGGACCTCTCTAAGTTTCTTAGGGCCACTCTAAATTGCTGAGACTGGTTTTGAATTTGCAATCCTGCCTCAGCCTCTTGAGTTGCTGGGATTACAGATATGCACCACTGCACCTGACAAGTCTTCCTAATATTTTAGAAGCCATCTCACCCATAAGTCTTCCCACACTCTCATAGCTCACTCCCACTTCTAACAATATTTTGTAGACTACTTTGTTAAGCACCTACTGTAAGGTCAAGGTCACACAGCTGGGAAAGGATTACAACAGGATTTGAATTCAGAATAAGTCCAAGGTTTACTGAGGGTTTGATCTTGATGGAAATTGCATATTTCAATCCATAATGTGTAATGACTATCAGTTAATTCAGAGTTTCCAGGCTGAAAAGGGCCAGCCAGTCTCTCATCTGAATTTCACATTGTTCATCCTTATCTTTCTGTATTAAATGATAACAAACTATGTCTAGCTGTCCCACTGGGCCTTCATGAAGACAAGGACTGGGTCTTGCTTTTCATCTTTTTATCTCAGCAATAGAAAACGGAAGCCTTTAGCTGTGTTTATTAAAGTTTCAGTGAAATACACACTTAGGACATGACTGTATTTTCTCCTTTATTTCATATACATTAAATGTAATTATATGCATGAAATATTAAAACTCAAGCATCAGGATTTCCATTTAGAAAGCACTTGCCCAAACCAAAACAGGAAAGAGACCAAAGTCACACTGAAAACTCTTCACTGCCATCTTCCTCTGTCCAGGCTGCCAAAATAAAACTTCTATAAGCTGAGTAGCTTACAAGCAGCAGAAGTTTATTTGTCACAGATCTGGAGGTTTGGAAATCCAAGATAAAAGCACCAACAGATTCTGGTTCTGGAAAGGGCTTTCTTTCTCACAGACCATGCCTATTAGCAGTGTCCTCACTTGGTGGAAGAAGTGAAATAGCTCCTTTGGGCCTCTTTTAAGAGGACACTAATCCTGTCCTTGATGACCTAATGGTCTCCCCGAAGACCCTGCCTTCTTGTACCATTGCCAAAAGGTGCAGATTTTACTCTACGGCAGGAGACTGCAGACAAAGATATTTAGACCATAGCAGGCACTAATTATTTCTAAAGAAAAGAAGAAAATTTACCAGGGATTGGGAATGTAGCTCAATGATGGAGTCTTTGCCTAGCATTCTGGATACTCTGGGTTTGATTCAAAAAGGAGAAATAATCTATATGAATAAACTTAACTCATATAGAATTTAAGTGATGCCTGCCTGGTCATTAAAATGATCTCTGAGGAGTCTCCATAGTGCTTTCTATAATAGTTGCACCTACCACCAGCAATGAATGAGTCTACCTTTGGCTCCATCCTCGCCAACACTTATTGTTGCTTGTATTCTTGATAATTGCCATTCTACCTGGAGTGACATTTTACCAAGCTACCCGTTCCTCAGTTTATACCCAAAGGACTTAAAATCTGCATACTACAATCATACAGCCACATTGATGTTTATAGCAACTCAATTCACAATACCTAAACTGTGGAACCAATCTAGATGCCCTTCAACAGATGAATGCATAAAGAAAATGTGATATATATATACACCGTGGAATATTACTCAGCATTAAAAGGGAATAAAATTATGGCAGGTAATTAGATGGAATTGGAGAATATCATGCTAATCAAAACAAGCCAATCCCAAAGAATCAAAGACTGAATGTTTTCTCTGATAAGCTGTTAATTCACAAAAAGAGGGGAGCTAGGAATAGAGGTACTTTGGATGAGGCAGTGGGAAGTGAAGGGAAGGGAGGGTGTAGGGGGGTAGGAAGGATAGTATAATGAATCAGACATTATTACTCTATGTACATATACAATTTCACTACTAGTGTGATTCCACATCATGTACAACCAGATTATACTCCATATATGTATGGTATGTCAAATCGCATTTGACTGTCATATATAACTAATTAAAACAAATTTTAAAAACGATCTCTGAAGTCATAGAAGCAGTGATTCTGTCAAAATTTTTGGGTCTTTGCAGATTCATAGCCACCACCTCACTTGATTTACATTTGGCATTCAACTTTACAAACATATATTAAATGTTTCCTGCATTCATGTATCATTTGTTTTATATTCAAGCAGTTCCTGTACTGTGTGACATTCTTAAAAGACCTTGATACTTTAACATGCTAGATAAATATTTTTTTAGGAACAGCTCCTTCTGAAACTGGATAGTACATATATTTTACTTTTTATCAGATTTAAATTAAAATATTAAAACATTGAACAACAAGTGCTTCTGAATAAGTGTTTCATTATTCCTTTTCTCCTCAAACAATGTTATTTAAGAGGAAATACTAATAACAAATAACAACTGTGAGGCCATAATAATTTTGATACTAAAATAAAAATGAACATTCAGAACAATGTGTTTAACTTCCATGTTAGTATGGTTATATTTTCCCATTAATATTCTAAGTTTGTTATATCATTCTCCCAAAATATTCTTACTTGATACATTTTTATTTCATGTATTTATCAATGTAATTATTTTGATGCATATTAATACTATATTCTAATTACTTGTGAAGATAGGTGCTATATTTTCATTCCATTTTTTTCCTCACCCACTGATTAAAGGAATTTATTAGAGGGCATCAGCATCCTGAAATTAAAAATTAACTTGGATTTTTCACTTAAAACTATTTTTATTTATTTGATGTTTTTTAATATACAGTGGGTGGCATATACACATTTAACACTATAAAGTACTTTAAATGATTTTTAAAAACATTTAAGAATTCTTACATCTGACAACAGTTCTTTGAATATTCTCAGTGGGAGGAAGTCTTTGTCCTTTGAAAGCATACTTGAATTTTTTGAAATAGCCAAAAGTTATTCAATGTCAAATCTGTTAAATAATTTCAATGATCACACTGGGCAATACTATTTTTGAACAAAAATGAAGTTAGACTGTAAAGATAATTTTTCTTGTGTGATTCATAAACTAATTCTGAAGTCTGTGGATTCCTCTCCAGAGAAATTCTGGTGAGCGCTATATCGTGGAAACAAGGTTTCCGGTGGGTGGGATTACCTTGAAGTGAGTTTGGTAAGGCTCTAAGAGAGGTATGTTAAAACAGAACCTGATGGAAGCACAGAGGAGAGGGGCCTAATCCAGACTAGCAGAAAGGAGAGCTGAGAGAAGGTTTCTCTGAGGAAGAAACTCTTGAATTCATGAATTATGAATAGCCTTTAGATGAATCCAGATGGGTGAGAGAGAAAGGTCATTCCAGAGGGGTGAGCATTATGAAGTTTAGAATTTTTCCTGAAATGATTCAGGAGTGTCTTGATTTCTTATAAGCAGACACCCTAGCATGGTCAAGTTGACATTCCAGCAAGGTGATACTGGCAGTCATTTAGAAATGGAGTGGGCAGAGAGAGATCTGGGGAGGGGCAGGTTCAGGACAGTCATGAAGTTAAAGAAAATGTAAGTCAAGCATAAATAGAGGTGGAGAGAAAGCTTCATTCCCCTTTGTACAAAGTCATAGGCAAAATTAACAGATCTGGTAGGTCAGCGTGGGCAATCAGAAAATGTAAAGATAAGAAGTGTAGGTTGGATTTTTCCCTCCTGGCTTGGACTACTATGCAGACAAGAAACAATAGGATTTTTTGCCTTAATAATTCACTCAGTTTGGGATATGTTCAATCAGTAGTAATTGTGGAATATACACGTAGAACTGTCATGAAGGTTAGTTAGTATTTGGCCTGGACAACTGGGGAACAATGTGCCAGGACACAAAAACTTGGAGTCAACAGTGGACAGTGGATAAAGTCATGGAGTAAATAAATAAGAACTGTGTATTCAAGGGTTTATAAAATGAGAAGGAAAAGAAGATCAGGAAAAACCTCTAGAGAGAACCAATTTTCAGGCTAATGTGGGATGGGTCAAAGGGCACAGAAAAAAAGGAAAGATAGACCTGGAGACCAGGGTGATATGGAATCCAAGGAAAATGAGGATTCTTTTTGCTGTATTTCTGTCGTTGTTTTTGTTATTTATTGGCTTTCTATAGTTTTACATGATGGTAGAATCCATTTTGATGTAATTATACAAGCATAGAATACACCATTATTCTAATTAGGACCCCGTTTTTTATGGCTGTACATAATAGTAGGATTCACTGTGGTATATTTATGTATGTACATTTATGTCAGATTCATTCCACTGTCTTTCCTTTTCCTATTCCCCCTCCCTTCCCTTCATTCCCCTTTGTCTAATCTACTGAACTTCTATTCTTCTTCCCACCCCTTTTAATGGGTTAGCTTTTACATATTAGCAAAAACTTTCAATCTTTGGTGTTTGGTGATTGGCTTATTTCACTTAGCATAATAGCCTCCAGATCCGTCTATTTACTGGCAAATATCATAAAGCCATTCTTTATGGCTGAGTAATACTCAATTATGTATATGTACGACATTTTCTTTATCCATTCATAAGTTGAAGGGCACCTAGGTTGGCTCCATAACTTAGTTAGCTACTGTAAATTGTGCTTCTATAACATTGATGTGGCTGCATGACTGTAGTAAGCTCATTTTAAATCATTTGGATATATACCAAGATAACTGGGTCAAATGGTGTTTCCATTCCTAGTTTTCTGAGGAATCTCCATACTGCTTTCCAGAGGGGTTGCACCAATTTGCAGTCCCACCAGCAATGTATGAGTGTGCCTTTTTCCCATATCTTCACCAACATTCATTATTACTTATATTCTTTATAATTGCCATTCTGACTTGAGTGAGATGAAATCATGAAATCTAAGTGTAGTTTATTCTATGTCAGAAGAAGTGGTCAGTGGTATCAAATACCTAGATCAATCTTTGTCACATAGTAAGCACTTAATAAATGTTGACTGGATGAAATTCCTAGATGGAGGGAAAAAAAAGAAGATGACCTAAGAATATCCGTTGGTGATATTTGCCAGAGTATAATTTGTGGGGTGTATCAGTAGCAGCTATATTGCAATGAAATTTAAGAGTGAATGGGAGGGTTGAAATTAGAGGAATTGACTGTAGACCCATCTTCCAAGGAAACAATGATAGAGAGAAATAAAAAGGAGGCTATAGCTAGAAGTATGAGGATCAGAGTAGAAGTTTTCTGATAGTTGTGTTTAATACCTTTTACAGATTTTAAAATTAATGATTTACAGTAGTGCATATAGAAAAACCAAAAAAGTATAAAGAATAAAAAATTTAGTCATATTTATATATTCCAGTGTATAATATGTGTGTATGTATGTGTGTATATATAAACATATAATATATATATATATTTCAAACAATACCTTTATAAACAAAATTTTTGTAATACTGTGCACACAATCTTGTGTCACCTTAATTTACTCTTTAAATTTTATTATGATTTTTTTCTGTTCTTAAATATTCTTCAAAAATAAGATTTTCATTGGCTGCAGACAATTCCAGAGCCCACTCTGGAAAAGTCAGCAGCTCAGGCCATAAGTGAAGCCTTTGTTTACCAGGATTCACCTTGCTAGGCATCTAGAAGAAGCAAAATAGCCAGGCTAGATGGACAATAGCTACCAGGGAAGAATGTTAACTATTTTTGGCTTGTGACCTTACTGTTGACTATCTCCTTTCCAGTACTTGATCATAGTAGAACAATGACTTGGTAAAATGTGTGTACTCAACTAATACAGAAAACAAGGACAGGGAGGGATAAACAAAGTACAAATCTAGATCAGACTCAGCCAAGTATCCACAATTTAAATAACCATACAATGTTGATTATGTTGGTGAAGTCAACCCTCTATGTTTTCTCTTAAATAAATCCTTGTACTCCAGACTCAGCTATCCCTAGTTTACAGCTCTCTTCCTAGAATCTCCTTTTGTTAGCCTGCTGGGAATGCTGAATGCCTTTCTTCTGTGTTTACTTTCCTGTTCCTGCAAACCCATTTCTTTTTAATTTTCTCTTCTCTTCTCTCTCTCTCTCTCTCTCTCTCTCTCTCTCTCTCTCTCTCTCTCTCTGGTAAAGTGCATTCTTCATTAAGTTAAGCAGAAAGAAATAAGGGAAGTCAAATGTTTATTTACATTAGTCATCTGAAATTACCTTTATCCCACCTTCAGTGGATGATCATATAGCTGGGTATAGAAGTATAAATTGGAAAGACTTCCCCTTCAGAATTTTAAAGGCATCTGCCTCATTGTTACTAGTACCCAGCATTGCAGTTCAGCAGTTATTCTGACTTTGTGTATGATCAGTTTTTATTCTCTTTGGAAGTTTGTTAAAGTTTGTCTTGTCCACAAGTTCTGAAGCTTCACATAGTATGCCCTGCTGAGGACCTATGTTCATCTAGAGAGCTAAGAACTAAATTAGAATTGGGAATTTTATTGAATTATTCTAATTGTTGTTAGAAGACAATGCTTCATGGATTTCTCATAGTCCAAACCTGAACAGTTTGGGCATTCTAAAAGAGCATCATTTTTTTTATTAGAAACTATAGATAGTGTATACTTAGAGGAAGATTTAGAGACATGCTTCTCCAGGGACCTTTCAAGGAAGTAAAGATGGAAACTCCAACATCCTTCCTGGATGTCATTTCTTACCTTCCAGGATAATGAACAATCGCTCCCTTTCTGGATGATAGCAGATGTGCCAAAGTACTATAGAGTCTTGTAAAATTTGGAATGCCTCTCCAATGGGCCACCACACTGCACCCAGGGTTAAATCTAGTCCTCATCATGTCACCCTGTGGGATTTGGAGCATAGGGGACCAATAATACATGAGTTCCCACTACTGGTTTTGCTACGAATAATAAACGATTTGTTTCTCTAATGCCAGCTACTATCTGGCAACACATGAATATGAATTGATAATATGATAATTTCTTAGCTTTTAAGTAAAATGAAATCTCAAATTTTCACTATTTTCTATCTCAGATTACCTCAGTTTTGTTTTCTAATGTTCTATTAAGTTATTCATTTCTGCTCTTGTAATTTTAATTTCTAAAAATTCTTTGTGTTCTAAATGTACCTTGTTTTTAATATCCTGTTTTGCTTCATGGATGAAATATCTTCCCTTACTCTATGAGGAAATTAATATAGTTTAAAGATTTCTTTTCCTGCATAGTGCCTGTTTGATTTTGGTTTTGTTTGTTTGTTTTAATCTCTATCTTTCATACTCAAAGCTTCTATAGATGTCTAATCATGATTCATTAATAATATTCACATTCAAAGGTTGGAAACTAAAATACAAAATAAAAATTTTACCCCTTTAGGTAGACTATGTTAACTTTGAACTTGACCCGAGGGCAATCTGGTTGTCCTTATTGCTGTTTGATGTCAGTCAGTTATATTTGGTATTTCTTAAGCAGGACAAAAAAATCTCCAAAAAATATAAAATATTCTATTATTATAATTATTTTAGTTCTTTGTGGTACTGGGGCCAGGGTCTGATGCTGAACTATACCCCCAATCCCTCCATTATTGTTCTGTTTGAAGGGCAAAAGCCAGATTGTTACCTTCCAGGGAATGGGGGAAGCCATGGGTAAGAAAGAGATAGTCTCAGCATTCAATATGTATGTGTTTTCTTAACGCCTATTGAGTGACTGCCTCCACTCTCTGCTGCATTTGGTGTCCCCCAGTGTTAAATTCCTGTGTTTTATTCTCCAGTCAATCTCCAGATGCAGGGCACAATGCAGAACAAATCAAGGCTGCTTCACAGTTTTCCCAACTGTCAGCTTAGGTTTTCGCTTCCCTGGGTCTATTAAACCCATTACCACTGCCATGCTTTGGCTTTTAGTCTCCAAGTTATTGTTGCTATTCTCTCCTCCTCTCTTACTCTTCCTATTCTTGTGAATTTATGGAGTAAATATATACATATATATGTGTATATTTACTGATGTTTTAGGGGACATCGAAGGCGAAAGTATTGAATATTTTTGTGCAAATTGCCATCTTTCTCTGAAACCTGGTTCATTTCTTTGAATTCAAATTTCACATTTAATTTTTTAATCAATTAGAAATTATGAAATACAGACCCAGCTTAGTTTTTTTTTAATTTTTTAAAAAACAGCCATATTTTCAAAATTATTTTTAAATGATCAGTTCTTTGACTATTTGCTTTCTGATTATTAAAGGGTAAGATCTAATTCAAGACTACCAATTGCATTTTATTTGTTAACTTATTCTATCCTAAAACCAGTATTATAGTAATTTAATGATGATACTTTAATAAAAAGCTTTAATATCTTAATGCCAAAATTTAAAAGAAAAATTTCAGGTATTTTTGTTGTTCAAAACATGTATATATTTTAAAGTGTTTAAATGCTAACAGGAGAGTAGGAAAGAAGGAATAGTATGTTAATGATAAGTAAGAAATAAATAGTGTTAAAAAATATAAATACTTATTTACTTGAGAATAAAGCTATTTAAATCATGCATTCATGGAAGTGTAAATATATTTTACAAATACCAAATTTTATAATAATTATAGAATATAATGACTTAAAATATTAATATATTAACTTATTCAAAAATTTAAAAATATCTAATTCTTAACCACTTATTGTTAAATGAGGTCTCTTGGTAGTTGCAATAAATAGAATAATACCAGGGTTTTTTTCCCAAAAAATATGTAGAAATTTCAGAGATATTTATATGTAATAAGTGTCTGTTGTTCTAGTCCTACATATATGTTTTACATGAAATTCCACATTTATATGTTATACTAACTAATGCTCTATATAGGTATTATCCTCCAGTCTTCAAAGATAGATAAACTAAAGTACAGAGAGTAGGTAACTGAGAAAATTCTTTCAGTTATGAAATGTTACTGCTGAGTGTCATATTCCTATTCTTCCAATTCTCCAAGCATAAGAAATGTTTGAGAAAAAAATAATTAGACGATTTTATAATGTAGTACTCTCTAATTCACATAATATACTGAGAGGCATGAATTTCTTCAGCCTTGGAGGAATTCAGCATTTCAAATGTTAGAGAAAAACAATATTTCCTGTATTTATTAATTGTCAGACTTACTAGAATATATTCAAATAAGAGCATTTGAGAATTGAGAACATAAAATTCATAAATTCATTATGAGGCCTATTTCTATTTCACATTTCTTCTTTGAAGTACTGAGGGCAAGTAAAAATGTTTTATATATATATATATATATATATATATAAGTCCAGGGTAAAGTTTATTGTCAGGAAAAGATGACTCTTCACCTTCTGTTAGATTGAATTAAGTATGTGGCTATACTCCCTTAGCCGTCTCTCTCTATACCTATCTATCCCTTTTAATTTGGGGCTCAGCTAATAAGGATCAACTGACTCACAGATCTAATAGCTAGGCCTAATATTAACTTCAGAATCAATCAAGAATCTACTATGCCTTAATTGACAGGTGGCACATGATTTGATCTCATGAAGCCTAGCAAATAATATAACCACAGAGTAAATATCAGACATATTTTTAAAACCCATTATAGATTTTTCTAAAAATAGATCAGATCAGTCTGAACTTTATGTGATTAAAAACATAAGGTACCTAGCATTTGTAGTATAGTCATTCTCTAGCCTTCTGAAAATTTTATCTAGTAATAGTTAAAATGAAATGCTGTGGTGTTCAACTTAAAAGAAAATTACTATTTCAACCTGATATTTGTACCATTTAGTCATGTCTAAATTGAATGACAAAAGCATTATTATTAGTTTAGATGGCTTCCAGATGAGTATAAAATGTTTTCTACATCCAAGACACATTATTATGTTGTTGTTCCCTTAAGCATAGTAAGGACTGTTTTATTACTTAATAAATGAGAAGTTATTATTCACTACTACAACCTACATATATTTATGTTGCTCTAAGTACCTGGAAACACTGAATTCTACAAAATAAATCAGATATAAATCCTCCACTGAGGAACCTTGCATTTTAACAGAGGACAGTAAAGATACATATGTAATTATAAGAAATGCTAGAAATTCCCATTCACAGTTACATGTGGGTTTTAAAAACAAGTTACATCTAGCTTGAAAAGTAGTAATGTTGCTTCTAGAGGAGGTTATATTTGGTCTCAGCTTCAAAAGATCCTCAGGGACCATAAAAGTCATGTGAACAATAAAAGGGGTACAACCAAGACAATCTAACTGTGCTGCTCACAGTTTCTCTGGAAGTGAAGTCATGATGTTGCTCTGCCTTCCTCCCATCCTTTTCATGAAGAACAAATGAAAAGAACTTAGCAGATGCCCACTAAAATGAATGCACTCTAAAACTTGAAAGCTCATCAATGCACTCTTAAGAGGAATCTGAAAATACCACCAGGTAATTTTTATTTATTTTATATTTCTGAAGAAACTTTTAGAACTGTAGAATTAAGGGATGTAAAGGGTAAAGGTTAAGTAAAATTTCAAAGGAAACACAAAGTGGTGTCTTAAGTAAGACAGGATATGTTAATCTTCTTTTGTGTGACAGTGCAGCTGGTGTAGGCTGACAGGGTGCCTCTTCTCCACTGGGTCACTCAGGGAACCAAGTGCATCTACCTTGCTTTGCCAGAAAGCCAAAATCTGGAGAAAGATGACTGTTACCCTTCCATTAGACTGAATTAAGTATGTTTAAATATATGATCGCACTACCTGAAGGCTGGGTTGGAAAATTCTTCTCTATCTAGACAGCCATGTTGCCAGGAAAATAAGGAGAACAGATTTGGAAGAAGTGAAGGGAAACTAGCCATCTGATGCAGTAGACTTTTGTTGTTTGGTTTTATGATTTCTGAGAACTTGCAGAAAACTTACCATTCAGATAGTTTTTATACTTTTACAAGTAAGCATGATCTAAATCATAAGCAATACAGAAAGCCACATACACTATAATTACATAATAAACTTTTAAGAGGTTTCCAGAATGACTTGTACATGTGGCTAATGCAACTCTCAAAACTAAGTTGTGAGATTGAAGCTATGCAGGCACCAGAGTAAAAATGTGACTCATACTCTGTTTATGTATTTAACAAGATAAGATCTATGATTCCAGTATTTATTTGACTATTTCTTCAATAGCAGTCTTCAGTATGCAAAATGGGTATTTCTAAAGATAACATAAAAAAATTATTAAAAACCTGTTCTAGATTAAGAATTGTAGACCACCAGATAAAAGCATGAATTTTTGATACACATCATGATTATTTTTATTATTATTTTTGTACAAGTGATTTGTGTCACAATCACAATTTAAAATCTGTTGATTCTTTATTTGCATTATACCAATTTTGTTTTGGGGCAAAAATAACCACACACACACTATGTAAGATACATTAAAAAAATCAGTGGTAGAGCACTCATCTAGCATGTGTGAGGCCCTGGGTTCGATCCTCAGCACCACATAAAGATAAATAAATAAATGTATCATGTACATCTATAACTAAAAAATATTTTTAAAGAATCAGGACAGATAAATATTTTAGATATTATATACTTTTTATGAAACAGGCAAATGTGCTAGTATTAAAAACCCAGACTAAATTTTAATATTAATGAAGATTCATTTTAAGGTGTGAATAGACATTTTTTAATAAGTGAGTATATTTTTATAATATTCAGTTCATCTCTATGCAAGACAACGAGTGGTTTTAATTTAACATGTTGAATTAAGATGGCTTTGCACTGGACTTTCTTTCCCCAGAAGTCTGGATTATTAAAGGGGAATATTCTCTTTGCTGGGCATACGTATATAAAAAATAAAATTAAGTACAATTAGTACAGTCTACTAAGCTATATATCAACAAATAGTTAAGAAACAAATAAACATTTTATGAATAAATTATTGTATGAAAATGATTGTTCCAATGGTTCTATCACTCTGGGCACAGAGTGAGTTCTATAACTTAACGGAGCATATAAGATTAAAGGGATATGGTCAGCTATATTTTATCTATATATCAATCTCAAACTTACATTAAAAACCCAAAAGGAGAAGAAATCTAAAATTAAATGGAAAAAGGAAAAGAATATGAGTTCAAGAAAAAAAATCTATGCATATATTTTACTTATCAGGCACAAAATTTATTGTCAAGGTTTCCCCCAGTTTGTCTTCCAATTTACTTTAATTACAACCTGAAGAATGAAACCCAAAAGCAATGGTGATGGACAGAATCAATATATGGGTAGGTAGAGAAGGGGCTGTAAGTATATGTGGGATGTATAGGAGAAACAAATATACCAGTTGACCTTGGCAAGATATGACTGTGAAACTTTGAAATCACTTTAGTAGGAAAATAGTATTCAGAAGCCATTCAATGAAAAGAAAAGTCTCACCCACTTCAACAGGTTCTAGAGGAATTCTATTAACTTAATTTAGGTTATCCTGATTTTATGTTTTATGTAGATTTCAGAAATGTGTCATGCTTTCATGTTTTTAAGATCCCCCCCCCAAAAAAAATAAAATGAATGGCTAAGAAGCCATTATTTTGAAAGTCTATTTACCCCAAATACCCTTTTCATAAATCAGGTCAGTACAGATGCTGTGTTGTTATCAGTTGTATTTTCCAATAAGAGTTTTACATTTGAGATTTGCATGGCATTTATATTTGCACTGTTAATATATCTGTTAGTTCCAATTAGTGAAAACTGAGTAATAAAGTAAGAAAAGAGGGGCAAAAATAATCAAAGGAATTTATAGCTGCCTCAGTGTGATGGAGCCTGCTTTGAGGTGGGGATGAGTGGAGAGAGGATGGACACAGAGCAGGGAGATGAATGGAGTGATTAATTGACTCAAAAATAAAATAGAACATGTACAGCATCTTAAGAACCACCAAATTACTTTCAAACCACTTGCAGACTATTGTATAGACATTAATTTATTTCCAGGAGATAATTTTTGTATATTAGAAGAATTAAAAAGTCAGCAAAGACCCATTGTTGCTTTATCCATTATTTATTGAGAAGGAAATGAAGGAGGAGAATGGACACAAATTAGAGTTGCCTAACTGTTCTGAGAGTACTCTAAAGTGTTGTGATTTTATATGGCCTGAAATGCAGATGAAGGTTGGGAGTTGCATAAAAAAAAAAAAGAGAGGTCCTCTATAATTAAAATCATTACATAAGCAATTCTCAAAGTTATAATTCCTACAATGAATGGAGTGACTATGGAGTGAAACAGAATCTCTCCCTTGACTCCTGAAAACAGATGGATGGATGGATGGATAGACAGATAGTCAGAAATATGTGATTAAGTATAATCTTCTGTAATCTACTTATTTCAAAATAAGTGACCTTAAAATGTTTTTTTTTTTTCAAAAACCTTCTCTATAATCAATTTAGGCTATGGTTTTGGAAAGATTTGGCAAGTATACATATCCTCTATGAACTAATATCATTTTTCTGGGATCATGATATCAAGAAAAGGGTAACAAAATTCACCAGAACCTTACAGTGTCAATGCATGCACACTCTTAGGCTCTCCTGTTTGGGGCCTTAGATAAAACTTAAGCATATCAAAGTCAATGTCAGTACTGCCCACAGATGACCATTTCCTCCTGTGGGTGTCATTTGTTCAGAAGTTATTGCCAGCTCTGGATCTGTCAGCAGAATGCAGAAAAGACTCAGGATCTGAGTATCTTTTAGGGCATAGGGTGAGTATCTTTGGGGAAAAAAGGAAAGGTCCAGATTTGAGATCAAGAAAAGTGGATCTTACTATTTTAGGTACTTAGAATCCCTGGAAAGATGATATTGAGTTTTTGATTCCTCTTCTTTATTTTTTATAACCTTTTGGGTTGTACTTAAATAATTATTCAAGACTCCTTACCAAGGAATTCTGACATTATGCATTTTAAAATGCAAAATCCATTAAATACTAATATGCTGTGACTCAAATCTTTGAAAGAAAAAGTTCTTTGTTTGCGATTTGAAACCTGCCATTCTATTTTATTATTGCAGAAGTTCCCAGCAGGCACATTCACCCAGATTTAATTATTAAGCCATAAACATATCTTTGAAAATTTTCCCTTTATACAGAATGCCTTAGAATTAATGTAGAATTGCTTTTTCAATCATTTTATGTGGCAAATCAGACTTCAATACAAAGTGTGTTTTCAAATGTTTTGAGGAAATGAACATCACCGAATTGATAATACTATCAGGAAGTCATGGCAAATAAAATAGGTAAATAGAGAGACTGAATGAGTAAAAATATATTGAGGTCTTGGGTAACAATTATTTCTGTATATCTACTAAAATGGCAGCTTAACGAAGTCAGGGTCCTCATCTGTTATGTTCATTTTTTTTTGTAAAACCAGTCCACAAGTAGCACTGGCTTCTTATTTAGGGGTTCAACAAAAATTCAGTAAATAAATCTATATGTGAATGAATCAATCGAGCCTGCCTAATATCACCCACATACCATATACACACATTTCTTAAGACTAACAAAGAAGTTGAAAAAAATTGTTTGGCATTAAAAATACACATATGTACATATATTCATATATATGAACTTACATTTAATTAAGGATTTGTTGTTTAGCTGATGATGACTCTAGAATACAATTTTTGAGGAGATTTGCTCTTACATGAAAATGTAACTGCTTAAAAATTACCCTAAGAGGGCTCAGTTGGTAAAGCACTTGCTTAACATGCACCAGGCCCTGGGTTCAGTCCCCAGCACCACCAAAAAAAAAAAAAAAAAAAAATACCCTAAGAGTTAAGATTTTCTGGAGCACTGAAAAATAAATCCTCTACTATTTGTTCCCTTGTTTTAAGTTGTTGATAATAAGAGAAATACACCTTACCTGTTGGTAGAGAGTGGAAATGGATGGTGGAATAACCAAAAAGCTCTCTTTAAAATCTCCTGTGTATAGTTTCTGCAAGAACTTCAAAGAAAGAGCCTCATAAAAGAAAAGCTTTTCAAATGTCATGACATTTACAAGATTATTTGGAAATATTGAAAATTTGTCGAATATTAAATGTTCTCCGCTTTCAGGTGTTCCTTAAAAGAAAGTCATTTAAATTAATAAAGATACAATTATCAGTTATGAGTAATATATACTAATTCCATGTATAAACTTTACAAAGAAATGCAAATACTTAGTATATAAAACAAACATTTTATTTTTAAAATAAATTTGAATTTAACCACTATGACTTCACCTATCAAAATGTGCTTGATAGTTTGACTATTACCAATTTGTTTTTTATTATAAGGGGTTAATATTTTAATCCAAAAGTTACATTAGAACCTGTTCCTAAGAGAATGCATTACTTATACCTCCATCTTATTATTATTAAGCTGATAAACTAATTACAAGAAAACAATGTGGAATTTTTAACATCCCATACAAGTAGACAATAGTTGATAATCTAATACCCATAAAAACCTAAGGATTATTCTCCTAATAACGTGAACATTATGAAAGTCACTAGACCCTAATCATTTTTCCTCTATCAGAAATAGGAAAAGGTTTAAAAATGCAAAACTTACTTCAACCTGACATTAACACTGGATTACATCATCATTTATTTATTATTCTGTCTTATAAACACATCAAAGCAGAAAACCTCTAGGCTCATGTACACTAAAATATCTCAGCATTAAATCTAAGTAATAAAATGTCAAAAATAAAAGACTGATAATCCACCCAGACATCTCTCCTATATTGCCCAGGGGGAAAAATATCTAAACAAGTAGATTTTGCAACTCCTAACCAAGTCTTTATTCCCAAACCTATATATTCTAGGAGTACTAGAGCAGGACCTGGTTTGTCTTTCCTGGCTCTGGATTGAATTAATGCCTATAAACACTGTTGTATGAAATTTCATTAATAGAAATAAATTATCTGATAACACATTTCACAATCACCAATTTGAATTATAAAATAAACTCAGATGTGTTTTTGTTATTTAAAGGCTTCTGGAAGTACCAGTGTATGCTATTTATGCTCCATGAATTTTTAAACCCTAAGTTCTAATTTAATGCCTATATTTTTTCTCAAACATGTTCAATGAGAAATTTCTCTTCCTTCTAATACAATTTCTTGAAAAGAGTAGAAGAGGTCAGACAATAAACCTGCTCTTCCACACTTAATCATCAGTGATAAGACAACATAGAACTGGGTCATTTTATCTACAGCTTCATTATAGCTTGCCTTTGGATATAAGTCCCATGAGTATTTAAAAAATGTGGCAAATTAATATATACTAGCTTGGCTGATTTCAGTAAATGAATTAGCCAAGAGTTCAAAAAAATTTACTGGTCTGCCTAGTAAAAGCCATTCTATGAATAGATGCTCTGATCTTTGCTA
Organism: Ictidomys tridecemlineatus; assembly: GCF_052094955.1. Taxonomy (NCBI): domain Eukaryota; kingdom Metazoa; phylum Chordata; class Mammalia; order Rodentia; family Sciuridae; genus Ictidomys; species Ictidomys tridecemlineatus. The sequence continues at coordinate 31,357,316 of NC_135490.1, forward strand.
TCCAGAGCTACATAGCTTTATGTGAATGCATATATCCAAATACCATCAAGAAAACCCATAACACCAACTCTGTTATGCTGTTTTTTTTAAAAAATGAACAAATAAAAACTTTGAATAGAAACAGATTCCGCCTCCATTCTGTCACTCTGTGTACTCACTGTTTTGTAAACCTCAAGTTCATTAAAATGATACAAAAACAATCTCTGCCATATTGACAAAAACTAGGGGAAAATCATCAAAATCTTTGGAGGAAAACTGGGCTCAGTGGCACATAACCAGGACCCCAGCAATTCAGGACACTAAGGCAAGAGGATTGTGAGTTCAAGGCCAACCCCAGCAACTGTAGAGACCCTGTGTCCAAAAAAAAAAAAAAAAAAGAAGAAGAAGAAGAAAAACAATCTCTGGAGAAGAAACAATGTAAACAATGTCACATGCAAAATTCCAAGAACCTTTGAAAACATATGTGTGTTTCCCATAATATGTGAGGACAAAGAGAGATGGGAGATGGTAAACTCAGGTCTCCCATAAGCTGATCATCTCTAACATAGAGCCAGGTAGCTTCCTTGGAATACAATACTATGGCACCACAGCAATGAATTTCAGAGCAATTCACAAAGCCTTGTAGAATGTGCTGTTCCTCTTATAACCTGACCTGAACCTTTGCTTAGCCAAATTTACATTCAGGAAAAGGATTTTATCCAAAAATCCTAAAGTTGGGTTCTCAAAAAGGTAAAATTAAGAGGTCAAGAGATTCATATTTTTGGCTAAAATCACAAAACTTTGTGTCTCCTCTGAAGCCTATTTCTTCCACCATGTTCTTATTCAAGAAACATGGCCCAAAGGGACTCATGAAAAGTGTGTAAAGGAATGGCCACGGTCAATGTTACTGGAAAGAGCCTTCAGATCATAAGTCTAAATGTAACTACTTCAGGGGCGGATGTGACAACACCTGAAGAGACATACCATGTTTTTCTCCTTTAAAAATAACTGCACTAAATATCCTGAGGTAAACAAATTGCACACAATCATAAGGCACAATACTGTATGTGTTAACATCATCATCAGGTAATCCTTGAATACAAGATGCCCAAGAAGTAATTTGACTTTGTAATATACCCTTGCTTAAATGCAAATAAAAAGATGCATTGAAAGACACAATAATGGCCCTCAATGCAGGATGTTGTATTACATAAATTTATCAGGCACACAAGATTGGTGTAACCAGCACAATTGCCAACTTGTATCTGGGGAGTGCTACTATATGTATTGTGCAATAAACATTATACAGCACAATAAATGAGGCAAAATAACTGGGAAAATATGTAAGGGGAAAGAGCTGAGAAAGGATTATAAAATATCTTTATGAACATTAACATAAATGATGGGTTACAATTTTCCAGCTTTATTCTTCTGACAAATTGTCTATACGGTAATGTTTTCATTGTACACTATCATTTAGAAACATAGTGCACAAACCATATACCTGTAAAATCTATAGTTTCTTTTGTCAGGTTTGTTGCTGTTATTCAGTACGTGTCAGGTATGCTAGTTAGGTGGCAAATTTATAGTGTATACAGTAACTGGCTTTTCTAAACACCCTCCCTTAGAAAAACAAAATGAAATATAATGGCAATGAGAAACACCGGGACACACGTTCTGTTATTTTGAACCAGAGAGCAGAGCTTTCCGCAACATCTGCCCATTGTACCAGTCCTGTTTGTTAGAAACACCCTCATGATTATTACATCATTTATTTTGTACTCATTGTGCTTGGGTTTATATTTCCCCATTGTCTCTACCTTTCCAAAAGCAGAAAATTTGTATCCTTTGCTTTTTCTGGTGCTGATTTTTTGGGGAATATTTAGTTTTAGGAAATGTACTCATTATTCTTATGATGTATAGCAATGTTTCTACTGTTTGGTTTTTTTGGTGTTTTTTTTTTTTCTCCTTTTGTTTACACTTTTTGCTTTTTCTTTGGTATTGGCAAACTCCTTTGTTTTTGTTCTCCCAAGCATGCATTCTGACCCCCGCTCCTTAATTATGGAGGGGGAGGGGTTAATTGCTATTAGGAGATATATTTCCCTTCTAGAATCTGAACTAGCTTTTAAAATTTGTTTTCCCTCCCTTAATTTATAAATATTTTAATCAATAATGTATCTATTATTTCCCAAGTGAGCCCTAAGGAGTATGTTTGATGGCCTCACAAAAGCCATTCCAGGAGAACAGCCTCTCTCAAGCAGCTGACACCAGTGAGCCCAGCTAGTTTTTACCTCTCTCGAGTCCCCGTGTTTTTAGGTTAGCCAGCAATGGCACTGTACTCCCTCCATCACTGAACCAGGGAAATTGATGTGTTGTGCAAGTTCCCTCACTCCCTTTTGCTGAACTTGCACTGTATTGTCCATTGCATATTCAGTCAGAAGCTGGCCTGGAACAAAAAAGCCAGTCATCAGAGAAAAATACTGTCTGTCCTCAACATTGTAATTGCACTCGATCAGCATCAGCTCTGCATCAATAATTAGACAGGGGTCCAATAATTATGTTGGCAATGAAACAACAGAATTGAAACTTCCATGATTTCCACGAAGTGACTGTCCAAGGGTAGAAACCTGGGTTTCAGACTAATGTTCCTTCTCTTCCTCCTAACATCATAGATCACTGAGAATTGGTGCCCTTTGTATTGTTTAGAATATTCCCTTCCAGTTGTTGCCTCTCCTACCAACTAAAGAACTATACTTGCTTTCATATATGACATACTTGCTTTTAAAAATCTAATTAAAACTTTCTTTTTGGTCCTTAGGTAGAAAGATGGCTCTGCTGAGATGAGCTCTTAATTAATGCACTGAGAGCCTGCGAGTCCCACCTCTCAACAGGAATGATTGACGTCCAAGGATACATAAATTACACTAATTGAGCTCTGCCTCTATATAGGCTTTCCTCAGCCAACTCATCAGAGAAGCTAGGTGAGTAGACCAGCATAAAAAGTTATCTCAATATGTTCTATGCCCTCCCAAAGGGTGGGAAAGGAACTTTCCGGGCTGTTGCACATTTATTATCACAGAAGGTGGTTCTTTTCTTCAATGTTAAGTTATAGGTTTGTGTTGTTGTTGTTTTTTTAAATTTTGAAAATTAGCATTTTTAAGATAGCCATTTAAATTTAAATAATCGCATTCTCTTTACAATTTCCAAGCAGTGAGACTTGAAAGCCAATTACAGTATGTAAAAATCAACTTGGCATCATTTGTTGATATTAAATTGTGTTGCATAGCAACCAATGCATATGCTATGGAGAGATTGTTTGAAATCAAATCCAATCTTGGTCCCTGAATTTCGTTTTCAGAAATTTACCTAATTATAAACATACCTAATCCCCAGTTTTAGTCGAAGACCATACTGAAATGTTTCTTTTAGGTTTATTTCATTCTGAAAGAAATAGGTATGTGTTCTAAGACACCTACTTTCATGAAATCTAATAAACCACTTGCTACAATCTACGTAGTTTATTACTCTAAAATAAAATTCAGAGACAGGGCTATTTGCTAAAAATGAGTACATTTATTATATTAGACTTCCCCCATCTGTATTTTAAGTTTTTAATGATGAGTTTTTCTAGATAAATATGAATAATAAAAGAATTTTAGGGTATTCAGTTATTTTAAAAATATATCACTAAAAATGTATGTGTTACTCAGGAAAAATATAAATAGGGCTGGAGGTTTACCATATAATTTTTTTAAGGAGAGAAGGAATAAAAACTTAAAACTAAATTAAGAAATTATTAACATAAAGTGATACATCCTAAGGAATAGAATTGGGAAAAGCAAAGAGTGGAAACAAAAGTAACCAAAAAAGTACCAAACAAGGAGGACACAGAAGCTCTAGAAATAATGGATAATTGACCAAACCTAAATGTTCCAACAAATTAACACTGAAAAAAATGTAGAGATAAAAAGCTGATAGAAGGAGATAGAACTAGAGTTAGAAAATATTTAGGGGGGCCACCAGTAACAAAAATCAGAAAGGGCTTTTTAAGACTTTTGAAAACTGAAATATTAGGGACAATATGTGGCTTCCACACTGCCTTACTTCTACCCCGATGCTTGTGCTGTGTCTACTGTTTCAAATGGTGAAAATATGGAGCCTCACTTAAGAAGAACATCACATGATGGCTACATTTCTATCAAAAGAGCTTTATTATTAACTGTGAGAGAAACCTGAAGTGGAGAAAAAAAATGAGAGATATCAGAAAATCCTGAGCTGATGATGACATAAAAAATATAAAATGCTTTTAACATCAAATTCTCTCACTATGGCTGAAATGGAATAGAAATGGAATACCTTTGCTGAATTACCTTTTTTATAATTTGGTGGCTAACAGTAACCCAAATAAAATATATAAAGACCTGTGAAATACAAAAAAAAAAAAACATGTCTTTAAAAATTATTTAAGTGCAAGGAGCATTAAATACTTCAAAAAGTCAAAGTGTTTGCTTTGTTCATTTGTAATTGAATGTTCTTAACACATCACTTCATTCTAGATTACATGCTAAGGTGTGATACTCCAAGTGGTTTTCTATGAAATTATGCTTGAAATGACCTAAATCTATTCATATCTCTTGAGAATTTATGCATTTAATAATCATAAAAAGGCAGTATTACTGTGTGCTTCATTAGTTTCCTATCTGTAGAAATATTTATTAGTAGAAAAAGTAACCATATGTTCCTCACATTGGCAGATAATTCTACTTGAACTTGGTTATTTTTAATTGCATTAACAGAAAACTTTAAGATACTTTGACGACACTATGTTGGCGATGCCTCTGGATATAAGTTGGTGAAATGTACTTGAATTAGTACCAACTTTTTTCTTCATGTGTGTTGGGTAATTATAGTGCTGATGCCTGACAGAAAGCCATAAGTCATTACCAAATGAAGCCCAGTCAGCACTACGATGAGCAAGGGCCACCTTGCCTCGAATGGAACCATTAATGTAATAGCCTATCACTCAATCCAATAAAATCAGCTCTTACTCTATTCTGTTTCTGAACATGCACTCCCAGATCCAAGTTTCCAAATGCTACATTACATCACAATCATATTATTATTAGTTGATACACAAGTGAACATAGCAAAAGACCTGTTGGTCACCCACATAATATAATAAAAACTCAGGAAACTCCTCAGATCTTCAAAACAGAACATTTATCCTGTGCTTATTGCTTTGGTGATTTGTTAGGCATCTTATTTCTTTATTTAGAAATCACATAATTCTTTAGAAGCAGGGCTGTCCAGTTAGCATGGAAATTCATTAATATTCTCCCATTTGATCTCTGCATTAATTATTTGCTTGTAACTTTAATAGCAAGTTTAAAGAATGTGTGAATTTATTTAAAACATCATTTGTTACTTTGCGAAAAACAGAAGTATATAGAAAAAAGCTTTAAATGTTCTATAATATTCTGTAATGGCTGCCAATATAATTTGTAGTATCATATTTTTAACTTGTGGAAACACAATGATGAACATGGTTAAGGAAAAATATAGAAATTCACAAATGTCTCTCTTCTCTAAAATAATTGCTAATTATAATTTCTTAATTTTTCATAGAAATGTATATTCCTTTAAATATCTATCATTTATGCATTCACTTATCAAATACTTAGGTTTTTCTATGTACCAGGCACCCTTTCTGGGGCTAAGATCGTAACACCAACAAAACAGATAAAAAGACCTCCTGGCCCTGACATTCTTGTGGCGAGAAAGAAAACACTATAAACAGAGTAATTGAGAGAGAGGGGGTGGGGAATAAAAGAGGAGAGAAGTTGGGGGTTGATAAATACTATGGAGAAAAATTAAATAGGGAAGAATGATTAGAGGTGTCACTATATTAAGGAATGTTTTATTGAGGAAGAGATATATGAGCAAAGATTTAAAGAAGGGTAGGAGAAGAACCAATAACTATCATAGGAAAGAGTTCCCACAGAAAGAATAGCATGAAAAGCCTCTAAGAAAAAGACCATCCTAGTAGGGGAGAATAGCAAAGGGGCCAGGAGAGTCAGAGTATTTAAGGACAGAAAGGAAAGAGCAACAGAAGGATCAGACAGACAACTGGGAGTCCTAGTACCAGCCTTTAATTTTTTATCTCTGTAAGATGAGTAGCCTTTAAAGAATTTTTTTCTGGATGTAGAATATAGAAGGAATTTGAGGAGAAATAAGACATGAACTAATGTATATTTTTAAAGTGCATTCCTGGTTATGTTAAGGATGTATGAAAAAAAAAGAGGAAGGGCAGATAGAGAGGCAAGTTAAGTGACTGTTTTAATAATCTAGACAAGGGGTGATGGTGGTTTGGACTAGGATGATAGAGAAGGAAGTGATAATATGTGGTTTTACATTCCAAATACATTTTGAAGATAGTGCTAACAAAATTTGCTAGAGGATTGGAATGAGAAGAGGGGTTAGCAAGAGTCAAAGATAACTCCAAAGTTTTTGGTCTGAGATACTAGGTGGATGGAGTTTTAATTTAATTAATACCAAGATGACTGGTAGGAACAGGTTGGTAGAAATTTATTTTGGACCTGTTTAAGATGGCTACAGGATGGCTAATTGGAAATGTTGGATAAACAGCACAAAGGACCTGAGTACGTTTTACATTTTGGTCGGAGGAAGAATTTAGGAATTCTAAGCATATGGATGACATCTGAAGTCATGTGGCTGAGTGAAATCTCTAAAGGAGTGACTGTGGTTAAGAAAGGAAGATCAAGGGCTTCCACATGGAAACCTCAACATTAAGAACTGAGAATTCTGAGGAATAGCCAAGGAGATAAGAAAAGGTTGGCATCTTGGAAGCCAAATCAGAAAGCCATTTGTAAAATATTATCCTTTTACCAAGGAATATGAAGATTGTACTGGATTAGCAATGTCAGATCATTGTTGGGGCAGTGCAGTAGATGATAAAATAGAACTGAACTGGGCTCAAGAGAAAAAAAAAAGAAATCAGGGATAAACTGTACAGATTGCTCTTTGAAGGGATCTTTCTAGAAATAGGCATAAAAAAATTAGTTGGTAGACATAGGCAGAAAGGAGGAAGTGGTTTCTTTTTTTCCTTAAGAATGATTCATATTTGTAAAACATGAGTCAACTAATTGGGGAGATTGATTCAAAAAGAGAGAACTTCTGAGGTTCTTCACAGATACATGAGAGGAAACCAAGCCTATGCAGAAGTGGAGGGATGAGCCAGAGAACAGAAACTGGTATAAGGAAGCACCAATGGGGAAAGGTGGGTGGGTATGGAGAGATTGTAGAAGATCCTTCGTAACTACCTCCCAGCTTTATTTATTTATTTTTAATGCAATAAACAAGGTCATTGGTTTAGAGTAAATACTGAAAGAGATCTGAAGATAGAAAAGTCTGAAAAAAATAAAATAAAGAAAGAGTGATTGAAGTGGGGAGCAAACAGTGGAGAAGCAATACGAAAATCTGGAAGCATAAAAGTAGCATGGGGAGGTTGGTGTCCACAGATTTAGGTGAGACCAGTCCTAGTGGTTGTGTGGTTTCATCAACACACTCAACTGTGCAGTGTAGCAAGGTCAGATTCAACAGAAGCTGGCATTTTGCCAAGTAAATATTAAAATATATTCCATACTTTTACAATTATATCAAAATAGACTCTACTGTCAGGAATAACAAAAAGAGCCAACTTAAACAACAAAAGAATCTCAATTAGGGCAACTGAATTGCCCTTGTATTCAAGGGAGTGATTATATTGCAGGATTATGGAATTTTAACTGGGTAAGCAGATAAACAAGTAGGTGGGAGACAGAAGCATGGTATTCAGATCAAAATACCATATGTACAATTGCAGGATGAGATTGAATCCTCTAGCAGAGGAGTTACAATGATAGAAGGAGGTGGATGTTAAGGAATGTGATGCTAAAAATTGAAGTAATGGACATGTTTCAGTTATTTATAATACAAATTCTAGATTGTGATCACATAAGTGGTTAATTGTAGAGTAAAAGAACTTTGGCACTCAGAAGTAGGAGGCCAGTTGTGCACATCTGTAATCCCAGTGACTCAGGAGGCTGAAGCAGGAGAATCAAAATTTCCAAGCCAACCTGGGCAATTTAGTGGGATCCTGTCTCAAAATAAATTTTTAAAAAAGAACTGGAACTGGAACTCAATGATACAGCACTCTTCTAGCATGCAAAAGGTCTTTGGTTCGATCCCTAGCACAATAAAGGGAAAAAAAATCAGTGAGATGCCAGAATACTGGAAGGACCAATATGGATAGTCAAATCACTCAGAATTTTGATAGGAGTAATATTGGATAGAGTGATAACAAATCAGGATGGAAAATCTCTAAGGAACATAAGTGAGGGGTCTGGGAATTTACATATAATTAAAAAGAATAGCTATAAAGGATGAAGTAGTCTAATGTGGTATGATTCAAAGATGGAATATTTGAGGAGGTGTAGGAGACAATGGTCTGGGAGTAGTAATAAAGAAAAGATAGAAATGTTTTTTCCTTTGGTTGTAAACTCCCTATTTATAGTTATTTAGTGATCTACCTATCTGTTTCTGCCTGTATACCTATGACTCTACTTACTTAGGTACCACTCTCTCTTTCATTTATTCAAAAAATTTAAAACCTACCTAAAAGAAAATTCAAAAAAGATATTTAGACACATTGTTTTTGTTTATATGTGTGTTTCTTCCCCTTACTTTTTTTCTTGGCCGTGCTGGGTCTCAAACCCAGGATCTCCCACGGGCTAGGCAAGTGCTCCACTACTGAACTATGGCCGCAGCCCTTCTTTTACTTTTGATGTATACTATTAGCACAAAATATTTGATGCATTCTTTTTAATAACTGCCAACATTCATTTAGTCTATATTTTCCCATTAATGTGCCCTTCTGTTGTTTCCAATTTTTCATTATTACAGTGCTGTTATAAGTCTCTGTATACATGTATATAAGTTGAATATCCCCACTCTTAAAATCTGAACTGCTCCAAATCTGGAACTCTTTAAGGGCCCAAATGATGCTACAAGTAGAAAATTTCATACCTAACCTCATGTGATATGTCAGTCAAAACATCGGGATACTGAAAATATTGTATAAATTACTTCCAGGTATGTGTCTAAGCTACATATGAAATATAAATGAAATAGTGTTTAGACTTGATTGTCCTCCCAAAGATATTTAATTATATAAAATATTCCAAAATTCAAAATTGCTTTGGTCCCAAGCATTTGGGGTAAGGGATATATGACCTATATTTGAATAATTTTACTGGGGTACTCATCAAATAAATTACCTCAGTGTGCCAAAGAGCACATGCATTTAAAATTTGTTTATGTACGTAGCCTAATTGCCTTAAGTAAGATTGTACAAATGTATGTGTCCAACAGTAGTGAATTAGAGATCTTTCCTAACACTCTCACCCTTATCAGCACTAGGTATTAAGCATTTTAGAGTTTTATTAAATTGGTAGGAGAGGAAAAATATTTTTCATCCCTTTTCACTGGTGTATTGACTTAAATATATTTTCCTCTATTGGGCATTAGAAATTTCTTTTTCGATAAATTGCCTTTCCTAATTTTTTCTGCTTTCTAAAATTAAATTAAACTTTTAATTTTGAGGTCATTACAGATTCTCATGTAGTTTTTTTTTTTAAGAGAGAGTGAGAGGGGAGAGAGAGAGAGAGAGAGAGAGAGAGAGAGAGAGAGAGAGGGAGAGAGAGAGAGAGAGAGAATTTTTAACACTTATTTTTTAGTTCTCGGCAGACACAACATCTTTGTTGTATGTGGTGCTGAGGATGGAACCCGGGCCGCACGCATGCCAGGCGAGCGCGCTACCGCTTGAGCCACATTCCCAGCCCTCTCATGTAGTTTTTTAAAAAATGCAAGAATCCTGTGCATCTTCTACTCTGATTTGCCCAGTGGTAACATCTTGCAAAATCATATTACAATATCACAACCAGGATATCAACATCAATATAAATTTTCCTAAGAAAATAGTTTTCTAGATTTTCACGCATTTTTTGATTGTGGCAATCATCTTTTAAAAATGATAAACTGAATGTTTTCTTTGAAAATTAAGAATGCATGCTATGTAATTTTTTGTCAGATTTTTTTTTCCTTTTGATGTAATTTACGGTATCCTTACCTAATTGTTTTCAATCTTTGCTTTGCTATTTCTGGGATTTACATCCTGATGGGAAAAGTCTTATCAACTTTATTAATAAATTTGCCTTCAAAAAATTTTTTAGTTTCATTTTTCACTTTAAAATTTTGATCTACTTGAAACTTATTTTGGTAGAAATAATTAGTAAGAGCCCAGATTTTTTTCCTTCAAATAGCTAACCAGTTGTGTCTATTCAATTTATTTCAAATATTACTTATATAATAACCAAATTTTCATATGCATTAGTGTTTATTTCCAGACTCCCAGTGATTTCTCTTATCATGTCCTCTTATAATTTTATTCTACCTTTCTAATATATTTTTTTCATGATAGTATTACATGATCCTCTTTGTTTTCTTCTCTGCACCCCAGAGATCCTTCTAGCCTTTTTTGAAAATATGTTAACCTAAAACTTTTAGTATAACTTTAAGTTTAAAAAGTTCTGTTGATTTTTAAATTTGAATTAAATTATTATTAAATTCATTGGTGAATTTGAGAAAGTTCAATATATTTGCACTGCACAATATTCTTATGCAAGTATGTTGTAGATTTTATCATTTATGTATTCTCTTTTGAGATATTCAGTAGTTCTCAAGTTTTCTTATATGGGACCCATGCACTTTTTAGTTTACATTTATTTTACAAGTGCATGCACATAAGCATATTACTGAATGTTAATTTAGTCAATTATAGAACAGAGACAATATTAACACTCAGGTGCCATCCCTCATGGATTATATTGCTTTATGGATAAGGAACTATTATTTCTATGTCTAAATTACTAATTCCTAACACATAATACTTCCCCCATGAATTTGTACAATATACACAAAGCAAGTGACAAAAGAGATTTTTCATGTTTTCAGGGGTAAGTATACCTGAAATGAGTATCCTATGTATATAAAAAGAGTAAGCTGTAAAAATAAAATATGTTAGGTTGGATAATCATCTATAATGTTAACAGTCCAATTGCTTGTCATGTAGAGGAAGGTTGTGCTTTAATTAAGCAATAAGACATGACAAGGTGTGAATTATGAAGTAATAATTCTTGTCTAGTATATTGTTAGACAAGAGACCCAGGGCCAGGTGTCACTACATACACCATGCATAAATTATTACACTGTAATTTAAATCTAGAACATTACAGAATAACTCTAAAATATTGTTCAAGTGGTTTTGCTAAGTGAGAAACATAGGTTAAATACAGTTCTTAAATTTTAAGTGAGAGGACATCTACTATGATGGTGTAAGATCAAGATGCTGAAGAAAAGCATTTATCCCAGGGAGAAAATGCACCAAGAAAATATAGTAAAGTTGACTTGGTAATTGATTATTCCTCAAGCAATATTGATGTAGAGGAGATTCCTATGAAGAAAACACATTAATTTGACTTTTCCCTGTATGAACAGAAAAAGATAGTGAGAGCTAAGTTTTGAGAAATTTTAAAAGGTATCCTTTGGGGGTTCTTATTCACAAAGCAGTACTAACAAGTAACTCTAATGTAAATCTCCTTGAGGGGGGAAAGAAAATCTCCCTGAAAAAAAACTTGGCAGGGGTGGAACAATTTTTACAGAATTTTGGGTTCTTTTAAAAAAATCAGTGTGGTTTGTAATCCTAACTTTTTTTTTCCCCCTGTAACATGCCATTTTGAAGGTTCTCTTTTGTAAAGACATTAAAACAGATCTCTTATCACAAGAAAACACATTGTTTGAAATACGGCTTTTTAAAAAAGAAAACTCATTTCTGCCCATTCAAAAGAAAAATGTTTGAGGGCGAGTATGTGACTATAATAAAGAGAAAGTCGCTCCCTGCTTTTCATCTGCAGAGCACTCTGGCTAGCAGTGTTTGAAAAGACGGTTTCTTTTTAAAGGTATTATACTTTCGTGCTTTTATTGCCAATATTGTATACTTTTTGGATGGTTTATGTGTTAACAAGTTCAGATTCTTTTGTGAATTTGCAGGATGAAAGTTATATTACAACCTCAAACCATTCATTTTGTTTCAGGGTCTCTCCTTTAAATTAACGTACTGTATCATCAAATTTGACCTCTTCCTCTAAGTGTGATAATTAGAGGTAGCCTGATATACAGATCAAATGGTCTTTAACAAGGTGCTTTTCAAGAGGCTTCAGAAACATACCCTGCCCCAAAAATATGTCTCTTAGTATCTTACCACAGATAAGTTTGAGCATTAATTATTTATTCTTCCAGATTAATATTTGCGTCTCTAAACATCCCTTATTAAAATAACATCCCTCCCAAGTCAATGACCTAGAATCTGGTTATCAGCTATTAATGATTAGTTTATCTGTTTGCTTTAGTCTATACAGGAAGCAGGGAGGAAAGAGGGATATGGGAAAAGACAGGAAAAGAGAAAGTTTCCAGCTATGAAACTTGGGTGAAGCATCCCTGGAAGTGACTGATCCTTAGCTACTGGAAGGTGGCTCAAAACCACACTCTGTTCATGGCTAAGGGGTAGAAGTCCCTCCAGAGAAAGGAACAGAACTACAAACTTTTCAGACAGGCATGTACTGTGTCTTACTTGGTGCTTACGATGTGTCCTAAATGATGAAAAAGATTTAAAAAAAAAAGAAAATTTTATCTTGGAATGGTTTTATAAACTCACTTGCATAGGTGTAGCACAACATGAAAATAAGGGCTAAGGATATAGCTCAGCTGGCAAAACACTTGTTAAGCATTCCTAAGGCCCTGTGTTCAATCCTCATCAACACACACACACACACACAAACACAATAATAATAATAATAATAATAATAATAACAATAATAATAATAATAATAATTTTAAAAACACTAAAATAAAGCCACTATCAGCATTTTTCCTGATAATGCTATTTAGTTCAACTAGGCAGGATGGATTTCTCTACACAGTGACTCCAATTGCTCCTTTTCTCCATGTGCATCTCACTAGGATTTTATTTGAAAATTTTGGTTATGTCAAGTCCACCAACACTTGTTATAATTATGTTATGTTAAGACAACACTTGTTATAATTAAATTCAGAATGTGAACTAGCCTGAGGTTTTCCTTGAGTAACATCCAGCAGATATTCAGACAGACTTCCCACCAAATATTACATAGTAGGTAGCTATTCAAGTAAGTTGAAGAGATCACAACTCCACCTAGGGTTTATTGGATCAGTCTTGGACCGCCTACATATGGGTGATTTTTTTCAAAATATAACACCTGTCAAATTATCTTTAGAGGACCATGATATAAAATTATGCTATACACTTGCAGTAAGGGTCATTATGTGAAGAGCACCTCTGTATTTTAGAAAGGGCAATCATTACTTTGCTTTAATTTCTATACTAGCATGCACTTGACTTAAGCTATATTACTTCTACAGAGATATAACTATTTTAAAACATTTCAGTATACCATCATTTACAAAAGCCAGTTGTTTCAGTAGTAGGTTTCTTATTTAACTGGCAACACAGTTTCAGCTAAACGTATCACACAGTAGGATGAACAGCATTGTTTTTTGTAAATTTGTATTTATTAGGATTATTATCAGCACTTGGTTTGTAAAAATCTCAATGCTTGAGATTTACCATCATGATCTTATGAATGTTAACAATAATGTAGGATTGAAGAGTGAGGGAATGGGTCCAATCTATTAACACAGAATATGATTTGAAGGCCAAAATTATTTTCAGTGAACCATGTATTGTTTCCTGCTGAAATTAGAGGCAGAATTTTTTTTTAATTGAATTAAGCTAGGACCAAGGTCTTCCAAAGAAAAAACACAACTGCAATTTCCCAATTTTTGATCCAAGACTATTTGTTTCCTTCCATTGCCAACTCTGAGAACTTTCTTTTCAGGGTTGTTTGGTGCCTCCTGCTCCAGAAGCAATTGCACATTTTCCTAAGTACGATAGGAGAAAAGAAACCCTGGAGTAACAGGCAGGAGCACAGACCTTTGTCATCTCAAAGAACCAACAGTCATTTCTACAGAAATGGTCCCATGATCAGAAACCCAGAGCAGAGCTCTCCCTTTCCTTTACCACGCTTAAATTTTATTTTGTGTATTTCAGTGGCTGTCACACAGTGTGTGATAGGGGTTTTTGATTGAGTACTTCTATCATGATCTTCTCTTTGGAATGGGTAGGAGGAAAAGACTGATCTATAAATTAAGGACAGAGAGAAAAGGAGTCATAGAGACAGTGTCCAGAGTTATCTGCATGTGCCTGAGCGCTGCTCCACACACACCCTCACATCTCCAATTTCCTCGACTCTTAGTTCTTGTTTCTTAACATCACTTTCCTATTTATTCTTTCCTTTTTCTTCACCAGATTCAGTGTTTTTAAAGTCCTCAGCTTCAAAACAGCAGCCTGGACTCACATTTCTAATTTCTATCCTGTATAGGCAGTTGCTTTTGCTATTCTCAATCTTGGACTGTTCCCCAGTGATTTTACCATAGCACAAAGGACAGGAGTCCTGATTTCTGACAAGGACATTCATAATATAAAGTTGTTGAAATTCCTCATTATTGTATTTGGATTTAAAATGGAATGCAGGTATCCATCAAGAACAAGATAGAGAGTGTAATAATTATTAGCTCACAATACCAATGGTATCATTTTCTATTTTGGAATAATAATCATTATCATCAAACCCTCAAGTTTCATGTTCTCAAATCTCTGCTTCATAGACTGTGCAGAACAAAAAGGAAAATTTTTTCAAAAAGTCAACAGTTGCTACAATTTTTTTTTTGCTTCCAAAATAGAAAAAAAAGAAATTAGATCTTTTAAAACCATGGCATATAATGTGAAAAAACAGGGACAGGGGGGCAATAAAAAATATAAGAAACTAAAAATAACTCAGTAACTATCTAATACCTGAGAAGACTTATTTAATCTGCTAGAAAGAGTTTAAAACCTTTCCCTACTGCCACTCACACTGTAGATTTAAGTGCTCATAGCTGAAACCAAATATCATGTGAAAGTACATGATTAAGATTCACCTACAAGGGGGCATGGGGTTAGAAATGGTGGTGGAATGTGATGGTCATTATTATCCAATGTACATGTATGAAGACACGAATCCGTGTGAACATACTTTGTACACAACCAGAGAGATGAAAAACTGTGCTCTATATATGTAATAAGAATTGTAATGCATTCCACTGTCATATATAAATTTTAAAAATTAATTTAAAAAAGATTCACCTACAAATTCACTTCTCTACCTAGTAAGTGTTATATAATGGTTTAAAAGAAATAAGACTCCTCAAGTTTTAAAGTATAAAAAAAAAACAGACACAAAGAGCAGGAAAGAACTGAAATACATGTGTACAAATAGCATTAGGACACCTGAAGGTAATCAGATCTGCACCTGGTACTCAGAAAACTATAGGTCAGGTGTTCTTCACACAGAACTACTTTAAAAGTGAGGAGGTTGGTTGGAATCCTATATAAGCAGCCACTGTCAAAGCATAAAAGAGAAAAATATCTCCCCCATGAAAGCGAGAGTAGAGGAAACCTATGCCATTGAATCCTTATCTCTTGGATTTCCCTCCCAGCTCTCCATAATTCAAAACAGGCAGGCAGCAGGCTGTACAGATGGAGACGCACCAGCCAGAGTCCACATGGAGCATAATAGATCTGGCTAGTTGTCTAGTTAACAGTCAGCTATTTTTGGATAATACCCACAGTTGTTTTGCAAAAATGAAAAAAAAAGATAGATTTATCCTGTGTTCAATATATAAAAATATTTGTACAGGTTGGTGCTGGGCTTGAGCCATTTTTCTGAGATTTAGACTCTAATGATTACTCAGACGGACTTCCTTTGCCATTGACAGCAAAGAGACTGCTGAAATGATACTGTGTGGGTCACATCAGTGGCATTTCATACAATTTTAGGTCTCAAAAGAAATGTTTTAGGCACTGATTATTATTTGTATGTAGTTTTGTTTGTTTTTACTCTGAACAAGCAGATGGCAGAGTGGCTTAGAGACTTCCTTGCATGTCATACCAATACACGGTACTAGGTACAAAGGAGGCGCTATGTAAGTTTGTGTACATCAAAATGATGGACTGGGATTCCTCAGCCAGCAGGCAACACTGAAGAGAGCTCTCCAATTAATAGAATTGGGGAGTTTAATGAGGCTTAATTCATTTAGTAGTGAAACAATGCGGGGAAAGAGGCAACTGTGTGAGATTGACGAGCACGCTCCCTGCAAAACATTTTTTTGAAACATAGTTATGTTGGTAGATATTTCAGCTATCTTTTAAGCCGTGTTTCCGTTTAGTATCCACAAATCTTTAAGCCGGTAAACACACCAACAATCACTGTGGCATATTTGGCAAAAGCAAAGTTGAAAGTATCTGTGATGGTATTAATCAAATAAAAGGATCAATGGTAATGAAGAACAAAATTACCATAGTGTCTCCTGCTTGCTAGCTCTGTGTTCTATATCCCAGTGACAAGAAGTATTGCACGTTTACATATGTACTCTATATACACATATGTGCATGTGTATGTGTGTATGTGTGTGTGTGTGTGTGTGTGAATCACATAGTCCTTGTTCTCAAGTTGCTCATAATGCAACAGAGAGAAAAAAAAGTAAAAACAAAACAAAAAACCCTATTTTTGTAAGAAAAGTACAAATAACATGGTCTAGGTGCTTCAACAGCCTCCATTGAAATAATGAAGTTGGGTAAGAAATGAAGGAATGTCTCACGGATAAGAAGGTTTGTGAAATCAGTCTTCCAAACATGGGCAACTTTTTAATGAGAAGGAAATGAAGGACATTTCAACAGGAAGTGCCATTAACATAGACTGATATTGGAGATGTATCAAATATGCTGGAGAAACAATTACTAAGCCAACCTGATGGCACATGAGGATTGTGACCGCAAGGTGACTGGAGATAAGCTGGACTATATTCAAGAGGGTCTTGGGATGGCAGATAAACATGACTTCAGTCGTGACTTTCATTTCAGAATTGGATAATTCTAAAGAGTTCCTAACTGTCTTATGAAAATCCATGCCTGACATTTCTATTCTATTATTACTAAAGACCCTTAACTAATTAGTAAAGACCCTTAGCTAATACAACCTGCAACCCCTGGCCCACTAAAATGTTATTATATGTATGGGACAAAGAATTCCTCTGCCCTTGATTATTATTACCTTTACAAAGGCATTATCAAGGTCATGTGTTTTGTTAGATTTTAGGAGGTCAGCTCTCAAGTGCAAACCTGTCTCTTGCCTGAGTTCTTCCTGGTTTCTCTCGCCTCAGATCTGAGGTTCAGCTCAGTGCCAGTCACTTCGACACTTCTATTACTAGGGGGACAGTAAATTAGAATGACAGAGTTCATTGTCTTTTCATACATCTTAGACACAAAGTTGTTTTTATTGTTTTTTTATTCTAGTGCTAATTAAAGGGGAAGGGGAGAGTCCAATTTTGTGCCCAACTGTCCAAGTTCAATTATTTGTAGAGTATTTGGTTCATGATTCTTTTTATTGTGGACATTTTTTAATTTTTCAAAGTGCTAGTATTATAAAGAATCTTTCCTTTCATGCAGCCTTAATTTATTTTTATTCAATAACATAAAAATGATGAAATTATATCTCTGGTATAATGTGATTATAGAAAAGGAACTCAGATTGGTCTAGTCATGAATCAATCATCTTTGATAAATTAAGATTTGTGTGAATCAACTAAAATATTTTGCATATATACACTACACTAGATGACTTAAATCTAAATAGAGGAAGTCCAAGTGGCTATTCAGAAACCACACCGATTATTTACATTAATTATATCATTGCTCTTGGCTGAAACCAAGCAACTTCTAATTCAAACATGTGTTTCTAAAGAGATGCTTCATTTGTGGCTAAGTAATCTGAATGCATAAAATCATCATTTTATCATTAGTAAGCTGCCCCCCATCACTTTTCTTTTGTATTGAGGTGACTGTCCATTAATACAGGGCACTGTCAGTGGTCAGTTGATGTTTCTTGGATCTCGATGTGTTCAATACTGTCGTTTACAAGATAGCCTGGATTTCTTTTCATTGTGGTGGGGAATCTTGTCCTTGATTCTTATCCTTGATTCTTGTTTTAAATGGAAAACAGTCTGATTATGTGATTCCTGGTGTCATGTCTCCTCATCAACTACAGTTGAGAGACCTTTCTTGGGAAATATGTGATAATGTATCAAAAATCAAATAACCTTCAGTGAGTGTCTCTGTTGCTGAGTAGCTGGCCACTGACCAGGTGGGGCTCTCCTAACTTCACAGATTGGAGAAAAGCAAGTACATGAACATGAAGCTATTGGAAAGAAAATTCTAAGGGAAAACTGGCTAATGTTGTTGCCTGTACGATTTCTGAAATCAAGAAATAACCACTTCTCTTCTACCTACTCCTCCTAGTGAAACAAAGGAAATGTTACTTCCTTTCTTTCCTAGTAGTATACATAAGGAAATAAACAGTTTGCAACTTTAAGAGGGACAAAAAGAAACAACCATTTCCTTTTGGTTTGGTTCATAATTGATGAATTTTAGTACCATATCTTTAGCAAATGAATGAATTTATTCTGATTTTTTTTTCTCACCAAAGTAGCATAGCTCGTCACTCTATTGTTTTTAAAAAAATGCAACAACTGAAACTCATGAAGCAGGTGCTGTTGGCAGGGTAAAATTGTATGCTGTGTGCTTCAAGGTGGCCTATGCAGGCAACAGGAGTAATAGGAATGATTAAACCCTGTCGGATGGGGTTAGGTTTTTAGAGCTTTCTTGCCTCATGACAGGCTGTGACAGTCAAGTGGCACTGAAGCAGAACAAACTACGATGGCAGTTTGCTGTGAGCACTGCAACTGTCAAAACTGCTATACAAAAGCAAATGTTAGGGATAACAACCAGCAAAGTTTGCAACCCAACTTCGCAAATATTGATGGCCAAAATGTCTTCACAAGCTAACTCCAGGTTATTCTCCCTTCTGGGGCATTCAGCTATCATGCACAGGATGCTTGGAGCCTTCATGCTCTGGGTATGGTAGAGTTTCCATACCATAGCAAAGCATACTGTTTTTGGAAAAGTACTAACTAATCCTCATAAACTCAGAGTGCCAATACTCATGCTAACATGCAATCCATGTGTAATTTATCAGTTTTGTGTTTGGAGCAATCATGCAATCAGTAAAGAGAAACTCCGTCCATGTGTGCAATCGGGTTCCAATTATGTGTCTGTAAGAGTAGGTTACAGCACAGACGTAAACCTGCCATCACAAATAGGGTGAAATACTTCACACCCAAAGCTATAACAGTGAACTTAGCATTGTCACCAGTTTCTTGAAACCTTGAAAAAAATTTTACTTTACACCCATGTGGTTTCACAGGTTTTTATTAGAAGCCACAATAGACACTTTGTAGCAGCAGTAAATGAGAAACCTTTCAACATTGTAACAACATGGGGAGAGTTTTTTAGCCTGTGCCAGCCGATGGGAATTCTCCCATTGAGTTTCCATAGGTGGCAGGCAATGAGGAGGCAGCCCACGGTGTCTCTGTCATCGTTGGACTCAATTTGAGCATCACACTCAGTTGTCATCTTTTTCCTCTTTGGGGGAGTCCAAAAGGGAGGGTGTGAGTCAAGTCTGCAATCTTCTGGGTACTAGGTGTCTGACCTCCTGAGAGGTCAGGATTGTCTAGGTGTGATATACACTAGGAATTCTTCTCAGATCCTAAAATCAAGTTTTCTCTGTCAGAAAGTTAATCTGAAAGACTTCATGCATGTATCACTCTCGGCTTTGACAAGCTGGTGTGCTCACCACAGTAACGCTCACAGCAAACAAAAGGGTTACCACTGACATCTAGTTAGTAAAAGTAATGACTATTAATTTATAAAATACCTCTCGAATGAAAAATAAACCTACATACTTGTGTGATGGAAATAATTCACAAGACCTATTATTTAGGAGTTTCAGCTTCCTTACCCGAAGCTGAAGAAGCAAATGAGATCATTCTACTTTTATTGTTGGGGTGGAGAACATATTTTTTTTTAAAGGGAAGTAAATTAGCTGTGATAGACACATCTATTTTATCGCCTTCATCGCTGCCAACTTTCTCTGTTTCCTTTGATCAATGATTTGCAAGCTACTATTATTATTTATGTGTTCTACAATTACGACCAGTGACACCTCCCCTTCTCCAGCCCTAAGCCACAAATATGAAAGGAATAAATGCTGTTTATTATGACAGTCTGCCTTTTGTCTGTGGAGCAATGACAAACTACACCACTGACAGCTCGCAACTAACTGTCCTTCCTACTGCTCTCACCTCACTTCTCAAGTGTTCTCCAGAAAATGACAATAGATGGGCTTGAATAAAAATGTTTAGTGAGACTCTTGCATTCGTTTACCTCCCAATGAACTCTTCTAGAGACCTATGTGGAAGGAGGGACAGAAGGCCCAGTAGAGTGTGGATGGTTTAAACTTTTTGTTCATCTTTAAGAGAGGAAGGAGGCTTCTTAGCTTACTTAACAAGATCTCTAACCAATTGTGCACTTTTCAAATGTATTTTATTTTAAAATCACAGTAATGTGAAGAGAGAATGTGGATCTGAGTCATTTAAGAAGTATGGAAAGGATTTGCATTTTTTTTCCAGCCTGGAAACTTCAGTTCAGTTGCAAAGAACCATAAGAAAGACCCAAATATTGGAGGTTTTGCAAAGGGCCTGCATTAATTAACCTTCTAAGCTGTGTTAAGATGATATGTTTACTGGAAAATTGCACCTTATGGAACAGAAATAGATTAATAAACGAAAGAACCACTACAATTCTTGTATATGCAGCTTTGGACTAAGTGCAGGCTTGTAAGTATTTGACAGCCAGGCTGCTTTTCCTCTAACGTCATTAGAAAAGATTACTAAAAGCCAACACCTAAATCTGGCCTCACAAAGAGATTGCATTTACGGACATGAAGTTCTGTTTTCCTTTTTTGTTCTGTGGTTCATGAGAAAAATATTCACCACCCTCTGGAATTTCACTCATAGAAGTAAGTTTTATAAAACTATGTTTTCTACCAATTTTTTATTTTAGAAAGCACATTAAAAATTAATAACAACTATCTCCATTATTCAACAAAAATCTCAGAACTTCCAAAAATTGTTTAAATGTTTTATCTTTTTTTTTCATTTTTTGATATAAAATCTTTTACCAGAAACCCTAAAATATTTAAAATACAGCTTAAACATTTAAAATCTGCATTTCTTGGAGAGAGAAGTAAGTTAATGAACCCAGCAAACGTAAGAATTAAAAAATGAGAAAACTAAGCAATGTATAATATTAAATACTTTATTCAGGGTAGGGGTGGAATCAAATCCAACATGTGACAGGTAAATGTAAAGGAATTTCCCAGAGGGCTGGGATCGTGGCTCGGCAGTAGAGCGCTTGCCTAGCATGGGCGGGACCCGGGTTCGATCCTCAGCACCACATACAAATAAAGGCATTGTGTTGTGTCCATCTACACCTAAAAAATAAATGTTTGTTTAAAAAAAAAAAAGGAATTTCACAGAGACAGACAAAGACAAAACCCAATTGCTTATATAGAACACATTATTAAAATAAAGCTTTAAAAATGTTTGGATACATAAGAATACACAAAAAGTTCCTGGAAGATGTAAAACAAGAAAGTTGGAGTTTCATATCATTCATCTAACATATGATTCAAGGTTATGATCATTACACAGAACAAAAGTAGTGTTAAAGAAGTGTAAAACTTAATGTTTATAAAGGTAAAGAATTAGAAAGATTTTTGTACAGAGCAAATAGCTGTGAAATATGCATAATTCAAAAACTCTCATAATACAGTTAGATAAAATCAAATAATTATAAGGACTTGGTTTGTAAAATATGAAAGTCACAGTTGTGTAGATTTTAAAATAATATGTAGATTTTAAAACAATCCAAATAATATAATCAACAGATGTGTCTGTATGTTGATGTATGTATTCATGTGGATAGACAGGCAGATGAAATGATAGATATTTAATAATGACATCATGTTTATGGTACTATGTATTGGTGTTCTTCTAGGTTTGAACTAATAAATTATGTAATCCTAATAACAGATTCACAGATTAAAAAATCTGAAACACTAGGTGGACAGGTAACTTTCTCACAACTATCTGACCAGAGTAGCAAAGCAGGATTTCACCCAGGTGGTCTGACTCTGGGGGCTGTGGTCTTAAGATTCTGAAATGCCATGTTGCCTACAAAGAATATACACTCTTTTCTTATTCCTTTAAAAAAATAATAAAACTACTTATGAACTTCACAAAATAAACTTTAACAATTTCTAAGACATAGAAATTTATAGCTCATATTCTCTGATCATAATCCAGTAAAACCAAACCTAACCAATAAAATAATCTCCCCTCCTCCAAAAAATTAATTTGTAAAACAACAAAAAATTAATAACCAAAACTTCACCTGTAGATTTAAAATTTTGCAATTGTAATTTATATTATAATTTACATTATAATTAATTGCCAGATCAAAAACACATTCCAAAACTAAGACTGAAAATAATTTAGTAATTAATTCTGCCCTAATTATTCTTCTTAAGGCATGACACTTTTCACTCACTACTCTATTGTTTTTAAATTACTAATAAAATTTCTAAACATTCTCCCTAATTCCCTTTATTTGCACTAATCTAGTCACTTAGGCATATCTATGTTAAATTTAATAGACCAGGATTGGATAATTTCCTACTGTTAACACAGAATTAATTTTATACCTTTGTAAGTACATATTATTCTAAGCCTAATTTCTCCTAAGTTGGACCCATTATGGTTATGATAATGGAAAGTATGACCTAAAAACTTCAGTCAGTCCCGCTCTGGAAGTCATTCCAAAGCTTCAAGGGAGGAGGCCAGGCTTCCTAGTCCCCACCCAGAAGTTGGATGAATACAGTGCAGGCAAGGAATTTGAAAAATTCTGTTTTATGATTGCCTGTCTTTATTCACTGCCTTCCTTTTCTTCCCTCCTGAGAATCCTATGGGTGATGATTATCCCTATTGACATTTGGCTACCTTCTGTATTCTAAGTTTTAACCTATGTCCACATTACTATACTTTCTGTAATTTTTTTCTTCCATTCTACACACACACACACACACACATACACACACACACACACACACACACACACACACACTGATACATACACACACTCACACTCTGAATAATTATTTTGGAAAGTCTGTTCTATGTCACTCACAGTTAAATTAGTTGTTCATCTTTTAAGCAAATCACTCTAAACATCTCTACATTATCAGTTGCTTAGTCAAGGAAAGAGTTCCCTATTTTATTGATCTTTTTATTTTAACTATCAATTATACTAAGATGGTTGGGGAAAAAAAAAACTCATCATGATCAGTTTTACAGTCCATTATCATTGCCATGGTTATTGATGGCCAAAATTAAAAATGTGTTCATATAGGGGAGATGAGTCATTTCTCATAACTGCAAAATAAAGTAAATAGTAATTTAGTGACATTTAGGAATGAAGTCCAACACAAACAAATGCACAGCATCGAATAGGCTCTTTAGCCACTTTTTTGTGTGTGTGCACAATATAAGCACTGGTAATTTGTGTGCCACAGTTCACTATTAAAAAAAAAAGGAAAAATAACTCAAATTTTCTGAAGGCTTTATCTTTAATAAGGTCTAAGGGGGAAAATGATCATTTTGAAGCCTGATTTTTAAGAATTCTTTTGCTTCTTACAACCACAGTCTACTAAATTTATACATCTAAAAATGAATATATAATTCTAAGATTGCATCTAAAAATGAGTGTGTTTCAAAAAATGTATTATAGTCATTTGATTTTACCCCTCACAGTTATATCTAGGAAATCCTTACAGTCTACATATGATTTACTAAATGTTTTCAATTACATGATGCTTCCTGTCAAGTACTCCTAAGTATTGGATATATATGTTATATATCCAGGTTTTGAAAAAAAAATGAAGATTATCTATTTTAAAGTGTCTGGCATATTCTGTGGCACGCAGGATTCAATATTTAAAGTATGTATGTAACTGTCCAATATATTCATGGCATTGGAGTATAAATTATCCATCATCTTAAATACTAGTTCAAGAAAATACTCCAGGTCACAATGATCTTCATAGTAGTATTTTTTCTCTTCATTGCCAGGTTGTAATATCTACTTTACCAGTGCACTTGGATTCCTATAATGATGAATTTTCACAATCAATTCTTGTATACAAGCACACATTAGGAATAGCAGATCATGCCCACCCCACTTTCAGGACCATAGCACACAATGAAGTGTTTCTCACAGCATGCAAGAGAGTAAAGCAGTCATACAGTTTGAAAAATGCCTCCTGGGTCATTTTGAAGTGATGTGAAAGGTGAAATATCTTCTGGTCTAATGGATGCAATTTCTAAGGATGGAGGTCTGGTAATTAGTAGTAGAACTAGGTTCCATGGTCATGGACCATCTCTCCCTCACTGCCAGGCATGATAAAACGGAATTAAAAACTTAAATGAACAAATGAATGATGCAAAGGACCTGGACTATACAAATATTCGTTTAAATGTCACCTGGATTTTCTCCCATTCCTAACCTCCACACTCCAAACTGTTTCTTGGGGCATTGATGTTTAATGCAACATTTTCTCAGTTAGAAAAGGTCAGTTTGGATAGAGCATGCCATGATTTGAAGACTCCATCATAATGGCAGTTGATTTGGGATGACTATTTTGCCTTCGGCAAGCAGGTCAGCTTTATTTTAGGCCCAACTAATGACAGCAAGAAGAGTTTTAGCTCTGACTACAGTTCAGCTTCCCCAATTCTGGGGTAAAGAGCAGGACCTGACAAAATGCTCTTTTTCCACACATCAAAACTGGTCAGGACACTAGCAAAAGGTCTAACTTCTCTCCACATTTTCTAAACCTCTTCCATTTTGGTGACTTTTACAACTTGAATCAATCACCAGTAGGTTACAGTAACTAGAGAATGATATGGCTGGACAGGATGCCAATTCCTTGGTTAATTTTAGAGTCTCCAGTTGCATTTGAATTAATGTAGGGAGGTATTAATACTCAGAGGAATTTCAGGTAAAAACCACATATAGATGATAGCTCTGCCCTAAAATGTGTGTGTGTGTGTGTGTGTGTGTGTGTGTGTGTATTAGACATTGGGATTATAATATTGAATTAATACATATATTTATTAGCAATCTGTATTCAACTTTCAGTAAAAAGAAATTCATTGAAAGGGGAAATGTAATTGAAAACTGTGGAACCAATTATAAATTACTTTATTATCCCTCCACAAGTAGACATTGATGATTATGAATGATGATGACTATTTATAATTTAAATGAAAATATAATTTTTTTATATAAGAAATTGGTAGACAACTGAGGAAAATGTAACTACCACCACAAAAAATCAGAAAACTTGATTATGGGAATTGCAGCATGAAATCAAGAAATTTGAACTTCATTTTGCAAATGGTAGATGGATAGATTATTTCTCATGTTCACTGCAATTATCTTCTTAGTCATGATCATCACCACTGCAGTAATCATCTTCCTCCTCATTACCATATCCCACACATTATATGTCAAATGCCTTTTGAAACAATTCATATAATTTCCTAAAGTATGAGAAAACTACAACCCTTAGGCCTAATCTGCCCTATCAACACTTTTTATTTAAAAGGTTCATGAGTTCAGAATTTTTTCCGTATTTTTGCATGCTTTAAAAAAGTAATAAATCCTACTTTGTGACATGAAAATTATGTGAAATTCAAACTGCAATGTATATAAATCAAGTTTTATTGGAACTGAGAAACACCTACCACTTATATTGTCTAGTTAGCTTTTTTTAGGTGGGGGGGGGTTGCTATATCTTCAGAGTTGAGTGATCATAACAGACACTATATGCCCTGCAAACCCTAAAATATTTCTGATCTGCCCTTTACAGAAAAAGTTTGTCCATCCCTGTCCTACATGATTAATATTTCTTTTAGCACTGACTCAAGTTAAATCAAAACCAGAGTCAAAATTATTTGGCAAAATCAGGTTACTGTCTATTCTAGGAATATTTAATTTGGGAACTTTAATTTGAGTTCTTATTAAATTGTGCAAACGTTCATAGGCGCAAAGAGTATGTTGACATACGCACTGGCAGGACCGTTATAGATCATTTTGATTATGACTTTCTATAGAGCCAGTGTTTGTTGCCTAGAGCTGATTTGTCCAACTGAAAAATATAAATGAATAATTGTTATTATGCTATTTCCTTGGTTATAGAACAGTATACATGTAGTGGAACAATTCTAACTTGACTCAGGGCTATATTATAACATTCCACTCTTCTAAAAGAAAGATTTTTCAAGTGGAAAATTCAAATTAAGATTTCATTTGTCATGTCTTTTCTTAACAAAAGAAAAAAACTTCATATTATATTAACAAATTAAAAAATGTTCTAATAATTATAAAACGTACACTAAGAAAGAGAAATATGAGAAGAGAGAGATTTGTTCCTTAATCGTGGGCAGGCATTGTGAAATGAATAATCTCTGAAAGGGCTTTTCATACTTTCTCTTGATTTGCCTGCTTACACATGATTGCATTTGCTTCCTGTTAAAAAGTCTGACTTTGTGACACTGATTTTTCCATCACAGAAATGTAAGCAATAGTGATTTTGGTTCGTTTCAACTAAAAACAAAAACCAAACCATTAATTTTAGAATGTCAGTTTTGAGTAATTATTTTAGAGTTGGTACTTTGTCTGGCCATCTTATGGCTAATGTGTTTATAAATTAATTTTGATTTATTTACATTCTCTAAATAATTGTAAGAATTATTTTTAAACAACCATTCCATACACAGATGGCTATTTTATATTTGTTTATCTAAAATCTTTATAAATTATTAGAAAATGAATGCAAATATGTAAACTTGGACATGATTCAGAATGATCATGCTTCTTAAAACTGATTTTCCAACTTAAATCTACTTAGGACATTTTTTTCAAAAAAAAAAAAACAGAATTAGGAATTTTAAATTTTCTCCTATATTATTTGATTCAGAAGGATATGCCTAAGCTTTGTGGGGTTTTTTCCAATAAGTTTCTATTTTGTCATGTAACATTGCTCTTTTTTTAATACATTTATTTTAGTTATATATTTATTAATTTTTATGTGGTGCTGGTGAATGAATCCAGTGCCTTACACATGCTAGGCAAGCATTCTACCACTAAGCCACAACTCCAATCCCATACCATTGTTCTTTACAAAATGCTTTACGCAGAATTTTTTTTCTGATTGTGAGGTGTCATCTCTTGGGAAATGTTTCATCTGTATAATGTGTAAAACTAACATACATACAAACATAAAAAACAGGATCTGTGATGTGAAGTCCTCTGAGTATGATAATGAAAAAATGGGATTATTTCTTACTTCATAAAAAAGTCATTTCTTTCTTGCTCATTTGAAAACAAATGAAGCATTCATAAAATTACCACACTGATATTAATGATTACTTGAACAACCTTTCATGAATCTCTGGTTCCATAAACGAAGGCTAAAAAGGAAAAGGAGAAAAGATCAGTAAATTGCTACATATAACAACACTATTTAAGAAACGTAATACATGTCAATTCAAGAAGAAGCAAACTGTTTTCAATGACTTTGGGGAAAAAATAGCTAGCTACATTCAAGTCAAGTCATCATAATATACTGTTGAGCTTTCTTCAATCATCAATGAGAGTTGAAAATACGTAAATACTGAGACACAACAGAAATATACTTATATCGCACAGGATGTAGAATTATGTTCAGATTAAACCCCCAAACATCACTGCCAAAATGAAGTACAGCTGCAATCTTGAAGAAAACAGATAGAAATGAAAATCTATGCTATCGATGCTGTTATTTTCTTCCGTGATTTAAAGAAGTTGTACAGTGGAGTTTAGCATACATATATGCATTTGAGTTTTACAGAGTGTTAAGTTATGAGGATAACAAACCAAAAAAAGTGGATCAGTTGGAAGCAGAGGAGAGCATTTTTCAGGGAGACCTGAAAAAGAAAATTTCATTCTGAACTAAAAACAGTGATCTATTTAATTGACATCAGAGAAAAAATTAGGAAATATCATCCTGATGGAATGGGCCAAAGTAAATAAATAGGTGCTCGTAAATCCCTCCCTATCCTTTTGACTACCAGATACACTGCCATGTCTAGACTGTAGGAGCGTGCTATCTCATTATCAAGTAGGAACCAGTTCTCCCATAAATAATTTTTAAAAGTAAAAACAAACAAACAAAAAACTTAAGAAAAACAAACAAAATTGCATTTTACCCATGGCTTTTACATTCCTAGGACAGAGAGAGTATCAAATTCCAACAGAGTGTCTGCTATTGCTGGAAGCTGGTGGAAGCAGAGAATGAGGAAGGGAGGACTTCAGGGCCTCCAGTGTAAGAAGCGGCAAGGTCACTGTGACCACCAGGGAGGAAAGTCCAACCTGCACTGTCAAAATAGTAAGCACCAGGAATCTAGAGTGAGCAGAGCAAAGGTGTGGGCTAGAAGATGGATCTCTTCTAAGAGAAAAGGAGAGGAAGAGAAATATGTGCACTATTCCTGAGAAGACAGAGAGCAATGGGGGAAAAGGAAGTCACAGGAAACAATGATTCCTCAGAAACATAACTTAAAATAAACCAAACCCACAAAAAAAGGGTGTGCTTGAACAAGCAACCCTGGCATGAGATAACTAAAACAAACAAACAAAAAATAACAGTAAGATTCTATACAAAGATCCAATAAGGGGAAAACACATAATGTACATCAAAACATTTCCACTGAAAATTATCCCCAGAGAGTTGCCGCCAAACAAAGAAGCCGAGAATTGTTAACACATATTCTGATTGGAATTTAGGATCATTAAATTCTAGAAAGAGAGAGATTTCTAGAAATAGAATCGGAAATTCAAAAATTAAAACCAGAAAAGGAAGGGTGGGAAAGCCAGTGTAATGAAAATTGATTAAATTCAGGATTTTTATTGTAAAGAAAATTTAGTAGGTATCAAATAGAGAATATATTCATATGAAAATCTAAAAAAAGAACATCAAAGGAAGGCAGATAAAAGTAAACAATATAATAAAGTTAAAATGAAAAACAAAAAGAGTCAGAGGGAAAAGTTCTTAAAATGGAAGAGAGGCAGAGAAGTACGATACACATGTAATTGGAGAAAGTGAAATAAGAATAATAAATCTAATATATAAAAGTATAACGCAAGAAAATAACCCCCAAAATTTGACCCTGAGCTCTGCTATATTGAAAGGACTCAACATTTCCATGGGGAAACTATCATGAAACAACTCCCAATACATATTCTAGTATTCTTGACTTGAAAGACAAAAAAAGAAAGAAAGAAAAAAAAAAACCTCATACTATCCAGAAATTTATCAAACTTATAAACTTATGATATAAATATTAGGTAGCTCCATATTTTTCAAGAACAATATTCTGAAGTAACTCAAAGAATATTAAATGTTTTTTTCATATCCAGTCAAACCTTCAAATTTCAGACTATAGAAAAGCCATTTTAAATGTGAAAATACTCAGGGAATTATGTATTCATAATTTTTTTTTCTTACCAATCTACTAAAGAATGTCCCCTACACTTAAGAAATAATTGAGGAAATATTACCAAAAATTGATAAAGAGAATAATATTTACTCTATTTAATTGTAGAACTAGAATTACAATAAATGTAATGACATAGTTAGAAAATAGTATTGAAGCATTGTATGTTCTCAGAAATTGTACAGTCTGATGGGTTTTTATTAACTTTAATTTTGTACTTAGCCATACAAAAATATTAAAATTAAAATTTTGCCAACCTTTTATTATTTTTATCAGTCTTATAAAAAAGTTTATGTAGTGATTTTTTCCAACTTCTTATGACACTTAATTTGAGCTTAGATTGAGAGGAGCTAAAAATGAAAAGATTTCCCTTTCTTGATATCTAACAGAGCCACCTAAAAGTTCTAGGGTTTGGGTAGAAGAAAATAACTTATTTTATTCTTTTATTTCAGAAAAATGAATGGAAACACCCATCCATTAAAATATATATTTAAAATATTTATATAAAAGTACAAAATTACAGTTGGTAAAATTGAGTCATATGAACAGTTATTTGAAATACCTTAAAATTGGAAAACCGACATGGAAAGTTGGATTTTGCATTCTTAGTTCCTTTGAATTTTCAAGTATTTTAAAATAAAACACAATTATTGGTTTAATATAAATCAGTTGCATAAATTTTCATAGATAAGCAACTAAGTTGTTTTTCATCAATGAGCTAAGCAGATCAATGAAGTCTTTTAGCTTAAATGTTATCAAACAAAGAAGCAGCCTCTGATGCACATATCCTGAAATTGGAAAATTTCAATGAAAGAGCTCTAGTGTTTATTATCAGTCAGTATAAGGTGGCTATGATATACAAGTTGGAATCAAATTAGGTCTAACAAAAAAAAAAATAAAAGAAAGGAAGAGTGAAATAAGCAAAACCCAGACAGTTTAGAGTCAGGTGGAATATTTTCTCTCATATGTGGAAGCTAGACCAAAATAAAGGGAGATGAAAAGAAAAGGAAAAAAGTGATTTTTTTTATGAAAATATAAGAGATCACTGGAATAGAGGAAGGGAATTGAGGGAGAGGGAAGAGGGACAGAAAAAGGGAGGAATGGTGGAATGAATCTAATCAAACTTTCCTATGTACATATATGGATATACCATAGCAAATTTTACCTTTATGTATATCCATAATATACTATTTTTTAAAAAAAAAACTATAAGTAGATAGAAGAAAGTTCAGTAAAATAGAGAAAAAGGAACAAAGGGAGAAAGGAGAGGAGGAAAGGGAAAGTATTGAGGATTGAATTCGAGTAAATTATATTCCATGCTTGTATAATCAAAGTACCTCTATTCTTCCACAAAATACACTTTTAGGAAACACTGGTCTAGACATTGGTTTCTCAAGAAAATGTTGATTTTGGATAATTACAAAACAGTTTATCTTTAAAGCATATGTTTATTAATCTATTGATCTAAATGAGAAAGGGAAAGTCTTATCCATGTGATTAGAAAGATTAGGAAAAATAAGTGAATCAAAAGGACCTTCGTGAAGATGATTAGACATCCTCAGATTTAAGTAGACTCTATTTGTGTAACTCAATCTAAAATGATGCATGTAACAATTTCAAAATAAGTGTGAAAAACAAATGCCCATTCAATTGAAAACTGGAAAAGGTAATTTATACCACTGGGCATGAAGACACAAATATAAAAATTAATCAATGTGAAGATAATTTAACAGATAACTGACATTATTATTTATTATGACTGAAATTAGTTCAGTTATTTGCCCTTTTAGACCTTTACTTTAAAGAGTTGTTGTCCATAAGGGATAATACTATGCCTCCAAGGGACAGTCCCAAAATATGGAAAGATTTTTGATGTTTATCACAAATTGATAAGGGACATGCTCTGTGCTACTGAGTATAGAAGATAGAGGCCAAGACCAATATTGAACATCCCACAAGTCACAGGATAGCTCTTCTGCCAGGAGCTGTGGTGCATACCTGTAAACCCTGCCACTTGGCAAACTAATATAAGAGGATCACAAGTTTGAGGCCAGCCTCAGCAACTTAGCAAGACACTGTCTCAAAATAAAAAATAGAAAGGACTGGGGATGTAGTTCAGTGATAAAGTACCCCTGGATTCAATCCCCTGTATCAAAACAACAAAAAACAAAATACTACAAAAAAAAAAAAGAGAGAGAGAAGAAAAAAATGGGACAGATCTTCACCTTAAGTAATCTAACCCAGAAGAACATCAATACTGCCAAGTACAAGAATCTCTGCTTTACAGTTTTACTTCAATTATTGCGGGTTAAGAAAAAATCCTGCCTAAAACATACAGATTCTTACTGATAATCTTAGAAAAATATGTCTGATGCTTTAAAGGCAAAATTATAATTATTAAGCAACAAAGAGGTCTTTCTGACTGAACCATAATTCTAGATAAATTCAATGCTGATTCACCATAGAATTTTAATTTTTTCCTTCATTAATGTGGTATTATGTTACAATACCACTGGCAATTTATAGTATAAAATTCCATGTCCTTTTTCTATCAAACCAAAAGTTATTCATAATAAGTATGCTTTTATTATTACATTGGCTACAGTTCTATCAAAGATAGAAATATCAAATGATTTATTATAATGTGTTAGCAAGAGACATAAAATATTTATGGGCCTCAATATTTTCAGAACCTTATAGGCAATTAAAATATAAGAACAACATGAAAACATAAAATGTCTAAAGAAGATGAGACCAATCTTGCCATCTCTCTCATTTACTTTATTTCCATATCTTTTTCTGTTTTAAATCATGAATTAGAAATTTTGTTTTGTTGTGAACATTTGAAAGCTTTCAAGACAATGACCTTCATTGCCACTCAGCCCATGTTTTCAAGAGATTTTTCCTCTTTTAGCAAGGAGTGCTTATCTGTGCTTTTTGATATATGAATTTCATTATGAAATTGGTAATTGTCTGATTGGATTTAGAAGGTAGCCACCATTTTAAGAAGTTTATTTAAGTTAGCTTGACTCATTATCTTTAAAAGATTTTCATGCAGACAACCAAACTCCAGTCTTGTGAAGAATCTCCTGGAAACAGCATAGACACAGTACTCATAAGACTTAAGCTCGTCAATAACAAATTTTACAGCGTTGGCTGTAAAACATGCTAGGTTTAAACTTCCACATGCAACATCGAAACCACCATGTTTAAAATTTAAACTTTAGACTCACACAGCCTGGGTCTCATCCTAAATCACTTACTGTATGTGACCTGGGCACTTTACCTCTCTATACACCAAAGTTATCATTAACAAAATGAGAATAAATGACTTCTCCCTCATAATGTTAAATAATAAACACTTGGTAAGCTACAGTTATCACTTAATAAAACTTGTTTGTAATTTTAATGAACTATTTTATTTCTAAAATAAGATAATCCCTCAATGGATTAAAATATTGAACATCTACATGAACTCATCACCTCTATTCATATCAAAGTATAAGCAAATTTAATTGGTTCAAATAATTTGCAATAATTCTCAATGGTCTCACATAACTAATTCATTGACTTTTCCCTCCACTCTCAATCACTTCTCTTAGGAATGAAATACAATTGAAATGTACTATTTGTTGTCATAATTTATGGGAAGGATTAGATATTATTGCTAATTGTCTAATCACTACCATAACCCTTCCTTGGAGATTATCTTTATAATTCTTCAGTTAATATTTGCTAAATTTATAAAGGCCACAATAATGAGGAAGATGTGTTACCTATGTTTAATATGTAAGAATTTATACATCAGCAGCATGGTACAATTTTTTAGAACATAAAAATGCACTTGTGTTGAATAATGATGAAATAAACTGGAACCCTTATTGGCAGTGCCCAAGTAGTGCGGGAATCTGTAGAAACTAATAAACTCTCACTCTTGAATGTACAACTTGGGGTAATAGGAAGAGGGAGAAGCATACAGGGAAGATTCATAAACATGATTACGAAGTGGCAGAAAAGACCTTTGAAGAAAGATGTTTTTTAATTCCCATGTAAAATAGAAGATTGAGCAGCTACATATATGGAAAAAAATGATTTACCAAGAATCTTGAAGATTCATATTTTTTAAAACAAACTTACAAATTGGTTATAGTACAACTGAAAAAAATGACTGTGAAATTGTCTATGATAAGATTTTCACTTACCAGAACTACTTTAAGAAGGAGGAAGCTCATAGATGATTTTACTTTTGCACTCAAGAAATATACAATCTAGTTTGATGGAAAATGGATACATATCCCCACAGTCTCATGACATATATGACAGTGCATCAGATCTCAAGATTGTTCTTATGACAATTAATAACATAGTCCTTGAGAATGTACCACAAACTGTTGTGCCACAAACTGCTCACATTTATAAACATGTTCTCTAATCCTCACAATAATCCTATAAAATACTATCATTCTCTCCATTTAACAGATTTTTAAAAAATGGTTCAACTAGTTAATAAAGTTGACCAATATCACAAATCCAGTAGAGAATAGTTGTTCAATTCTGGAATTTCAAAGTTCTTAAACATTATATATGCAATGATAGAAATGCTACATAAGCTGAGCATGGAAGTACATGTCTTTAATCACAGCAATAAGGAGGCTCAGTAACAGGGACAGCAAGTTCAAGGTCACTTGGAAACTTAGCAAGACCCTCAGCAAAAGCCTAACTCAAAAGATAAAAAGGACTGGTGATGTAGTTCAGTGGTAATGAACCCCTGCATTCAATCCCCAGTAATGAAAAGGAAAAAAAAATATGGCAATACCTGGTAGAATGTGACTAATAATAATTAAGAAAGCTTCCATGGTGGTAATGAATATTAATGTGTGACTTTAAAGATGTGAAGAATTTCCATAGAAATAAACAGGAAGAAAGAAATTTCAGGATGAGAAAAAGGGATGATCAGGCTCATAGATTAGAAATGGAAAGTATGTTGAATGATTTTATGGTGGACAGAATATTAGAATGTAGTAAGTAATACACTAGAAATCTAATGGTAAATATTATATATTATAATATATGTTATGTGTACTTTGGACATTTTCTCTAAGCTAATGATTCCCAAAGGATGGAGAAAAGCAAACACAGTAAAGGCATATCTTTGGTACCTAAGAGGCTTCCATGTGAAATTCACTAATAAGGGACCAATGTCAGTAATGGGAATAGTTCAATCAGCCTCTGATGAGGAAAAATACAACTTTGCCTTTTCTTCAGAGATTCTCAACAAACAAACTCTGCATGTCTACCTTTCTTTTACTAGACACCAACACGACTATGCTCCTGAGAGTCATTGAATGTAATGCTTCTAATATTTACATGTACATACAAATCAACTGTCTTTAAAAAGCAGGTCTAGTCAGAAGAGGTCTGAGATATGCATTTCTAACAAGACCCCAGTGATGCCAGTTCCACAGATCACATTTTGAGAAGCAAGCCTTTGGGTATGTAGCAGGAAGAATCACTTACCTAAGCTGTTCTCTCAAATTAGAATGTTGGCACAAACACCTAAGCCAAAATTTGTTCCTGTCCAAAATATCTGGCCTCATGCTTTGAAACTAATTCTCTATGTTCTTTTTTTTCCATTTAAAAATTATTTGTGATTATGATTTTATATAATCATGGGATTCACTGCTACATATTCATACATGTGCAGGATATAACAATATAATTTTATCATTATCATTCCCCAGTATTTTCCCTCTCCTCCCTCCCCCCAATCCCTTTCCTCTAATTGTTCTCTCCCTTCACTTTTCATGAGAGTCCCACATCCACACATATCTTTCTTTTTTTCTCTGCGTTCAAAGCCTTCAAACATAATCTATATTTTTACATAGGCCCTGAGATTTAAAAAAAAAACATATTATCATGTAAATGGCACAAAACCTACTGTGCAATCAGTTCTGTGCAAAGAAAACAATATATGGTAAGACTACACCAAATGATAATCTTAAAACTGGAAAATATTTTTAAACTATATGAGCTACCTATTAGGAAGAATTAAGTATTATCCCTGTAGCTTCTTTCCTAAATATAACACCAATTTTTAAAAATTCTTAATGTGGTAAAAAAATTAAAATGCAAAAGCAATTTCATGTACTTCAACTTTACTGAAGAATATAAACTTTTATCACAGTACTTTCTAGATTTTTTCAACTACAGTAAAAATGTACTCAGCTCTGATTTTGAGAATAGACCTTTTTTTTAGATACTAAAGTCAGACAATCAGAGTCCTGAAGATAACATTTTTAAAAAAACCAAATGAAGTTACAACATCACCAACCAATGTAACACAAGCCTCAGTTACTTTTCAAGATGAACCTCTTTGAATTCCATGTGTTATCTGAATTTTCACCTTACTATATGGTAATATTGTGGAAAATATCAGGAGGTCATCTAGAACTCCACTTGTATCTGGCAGTGTGTGCCCTGCAATTTTTCTTAAAATCTTCAGATAAGTAGGTTGGTCAACATTCCCTAGTAGCATATTTCATTATCTCAAAGACATTGAGACACGTAGGGCATCAAAAAAAATAAAAAAAAAAGTCTTCCAATTTAATTTAAGTCTCTAAATCCATTTCTCTTGTTCTGCTCTCCTCTGACACAGAAACAGCTGCTCACCAGCATTCACATGATTTCCTCCTCCTGGTTATTGTTAACCACTTACCCAGAGATTTCTTCTTTGGGTTAAGTCTCTTCTTAGCCTTTTCTCAAAAACTCCTTAGCCCAAGAAGTATTTCCTTTTTCGGTCCAACATCAGATAGACTCAAAATTATCTATTTCCCTTTACTGTGTGGAGTCCCAAATCAGCCATGGAACTCTTAAGATACAGCCAGTCCTGGTAGACTGAGAGTCTTGGCTTTGTAGAATATGCTCCTATTTCTACATCCCAGAATCCTATTAGTATTTGCTGCAGTTGATATCGGGGAGTTCAGCTATCATTTAGAACAGGCTGTTTATAAATTTATAGCACTGAGAGTTGAAATCTACCTTAAAGGCCATCTGTTCCAACATTCTCATGCTGTAAATGCTGTACGAGAGGCCTCACAAATTTAAATTGCTTGCTGTTTTGATCACAGGTTTTTGAATGTTGAGATGAAAACTCCTGCCTCTTAACTTTGAATTGCTGCACTCTCCAACCCACCAGGAGTACTGAATTAGAAATGAATAATTAGCTGAGACCCTAAAACAAATACTACTTTACCCAAATAAAGTCAAGCTTGTTGTATTTAATATTTGTGTATGTTTTCTAGCATGTTTTATGTTTACCACTCAAGATCTTATTTATATCTTCTTACTTCTTTAAATTTTCAAAGTACTTTGAATAACCTCTGGATGACAACTATAATGTTCAATTTTAAGGGGCATTTAGCATGTATCGTATCAAATTTCCAGCTTGAATCACCCCTGCAGCATCCCCAGTGAATACATAGACACTGAATCTCTCCTAATTTAAATAAAAATCTGCGTCTACTTATTAATTCTCAAAGGATCCCTTCTGATTGTGTTCATCAATATCTACTATGAGACAAAAATCTGAAATTCCTTTAGCTGAGGTTGCAGTCCTCATATCAACCCACCCATTCTCTGCACTAAGCCCTGTAAACTGTGGTGTTCTGGGTAGAGCATGGGCCCCACCAGGGTGGTACCACAGCTCTCCTCATTCTTGATATTGAGTTTCCCTGATTATGTTGAATATCGTGGCAGCTTCTACCTCACTCCTTTTCTCCACAAGAACTATCATTAAATCTTTCTTATTAAGAATTTTCTCCTGCCTTTATATATATATATATAATTTCTGTTTGATTTCTTCTGCTTTGTAAATGGAGGTTCTAAGTGTTTGTTTCAGGGTTGGTTTCTTGTACTTAAGCAGAATATTAGTATGTGTGCCAATTAGACTTCATTTTATTGGTTACAGCCCCAAATCTCAGCTGGTTGATATCTTTTTGGATCTGGGATTTGTCACATAATAGATTAATTGCCTCATTTGACTTAATGATATTATTGGGAAATTTAATAAGCTCGCCAACTATGTTTTCTACCAAGTTATTAAACCATTAAACAGGAAGGACAGAAGACATAGTCCAACAATAGACTGGATTTCTCTCCACAGTGCATACTGAGCCATCAATAAATCGTGGTTGACAGTGTGGTCATTTGCACAATTGCAAAGCTGCCTTCACCATTTCACATCTTGCCTACATTTTCTCTGATTTTTCACCAAGATTATTTTGCAGGGCTTTGTCAGCTACCTTGATTTTTAAAAGTCAAAGCACATATGCCCTTAGTAACGCCATGATTGTTTTAGGTGGATATTTGTTGATTCCTATTGCTAATTGTTTCAACTTCTTACCTATCACTGAATATACTTTAATAGAATTGCATAGAAATTGTTAAATATTTATATCAAACGTCTATAATATGAGGCACTCTTCTTCTTCCCAATTTTGAAAACTATGACAGTTGCCTCATTCTACTCATTCAGAATTCACCTGGTCCCCCACAGTTCCTCAGAGATTACCAGTAGCTGATACGTAATCTCCCTGACAAATGATCTTCACATCCCAAAACACAACCACTTTGTTACAGGAGACTTGACTTATAACTAAACACAATTAAATTTTATTTTACTCTCTGCCTTTACTCATAACAAGGAATTCTTATCCATAAAGGAGTGAAAGCAAAGAGAAAAAGAAGAACCATTCCCTTGACAATATGTATTCAACTTTTATTTTATGCCAGTTTCTATTCTGAGAACTGCATTTCATTTTATTTTGTGAACTGATAATTCCATAACGATGTCCTCACAATTTATACCATTTATTTAGCATATGTTTCCTTTAATAGCACTTGTTTTTAAAGCTTATAACAGTTTATAAGTATTTTTCACACAAATTATCTAATTCAATACTGACACAATTTCTACTACAAATTACTCTCTCTTTAGTTTACATGAATTATAGAATCTCAGTTTCCTTGAGATTAAGTGAATGGCTAAAAATCACAGTCCCTCAGAAGCAGGAAAAAGATGACCTCCTATTCTTCAAAATTCACAGCCGCCTCCCCAGCAAGTTTTTCCTATTTTTACCTTAAACCAAGATTCACTGATGTATAGGCACTTGTATTAGAATTAGTAACTTTATTGTAAAAAAATAATAATGGATAGATAGTATTGCTATTGTAAGAATTTCATTTTTGAAAGTGTCCGCTTTGATACATCTACCTTTCAGAGATTAAGAAAAGGAAAACTGATCCCACTTTTACCTAATTAAATTTTTTTCTGATGTTTGGGCCACACATTTGATCCTGCCCTGTTCCCTTGATTCGACTCAGTGTCTTTGTGTGGGGATGGCTACTATCTTCTAATGTTCCATTGCTTCTACTTCATTTGTTATGATTGCCTTGGAAGTTAGGATTTGGTCCAGAAATAAGTCTTTTCTTCCTCTCTCTCTGCTCAGATGTCCTTAGCAAGTCAAGAAAGGCATAGTCACAATCTTCGCTTAGAGCTTGATCAGGAATTCTTGGTATTCTCACTGTGAAAAGAAATCCAGTTTAAGTAAACAGCATCTATTTCTTTGAATAAAATTAGCTTTGTTCCTATATATTTTTCCTTTTTAATCTCAGAGTTCCTTACTGAATTCCACCCTCATGTTGGTGGACATCTTCACAAGGTATGAGTTTGATCAAAGAAGAGGAACTACTGCCGGTATTATGGAATAAGGATTTATATAGCAACTAGGTCTTCCATAACTAAGGGAGAAGGAGAATAAATTGGGTGCTAGGGGGATGTAGGAGCACTGGTAGAAATCATTAACAGTTCTCCTGAAGCCAGGTATATCCAGCTACTAGAATGAGTCCACCCAGGACAACAGTGGACAGACCTCTGGAGGCTTTGTTAATGCAGTGAGTGATGACCAGCAGTTGAGAGAATTGGTTAAGGAGTTGGGAGGATAAACTGGAAATCATTGGCATCTTTAGATATCTTCCTCACTATCTCTAAACATGATGTCCTTGAGAAAGTAGAGTTGGCTGCTTCATGCATACCTCACAGATCCCTCTACTCTTGCAGCCACTTATAACCAAAAACCACACAGTGAAGGAAATTCTGGGATATTTAGCCCTGGCTTTGCAAAATTGACACAGGGGAAAGGTACCCTGGTTTATGGCTTCTGAGTGTAGAATTCTACGATTCTGTTGGTCACAGTGGGAGTCTTAGCTTTTTGTTACTTTAACAAAATACCTGAGATAATTAACTTATTAAGGGAAAGATTTACTTTGGCTTACAGTTTTAGAAGATATGGTCCAAGATCTATGGGATCTTTTGTATTGGCCCTATGGCAGAGCAGCATTTCAAATTGGGAGTATATAGAGGAGTAATTTGTTCACCTCAGGAGCCAGGAAGTGAAAACAAAGAGGAAAAGACAGTGGTCTCACAATCCCCATCAAAGGAACACTTCCAATGACCTAAGGTTCTCCCACTTAAATACATCATCTCCCAATAGCACCATCTTAGGGACCAAGATTTTAACTATTAGGAGACAGTTACCCAAATGATGGTGATACTCTTCAATCGATTCTGTTTCTTTGGCAAATATTTTCATTATCATTATTTTATTGTACATTTAGACATTCAGTAGCTACTTATATAAATTTTGTAAATTGTGGGAGGAAAGATTCTACCTAATTTAAAATATATTTTTAACTAAACGAGAAGTGCCTGTCTGAGTCTCCTCTGCCTGCTTTGTTTTCTCCTGTACGAAATCTTATGACAATATTACGTCATCCTACTTACTATGTGTATATAAAATTTGCTTTAATGTCTCACTGAAAAATTCCTCCTCTAAACATTTTTCTTTCTTTCTTTTTCTTTGGAGGCTTGTTTCATTGTAGCTCCTCTTCCAGATGAATTTCAGAATTATTCTATCTTTATTCCTACCCTCAAAGTAGTGTACAAACATTTTATCAGAATTTCAGTTTTTAAATTAATCAGAAGAATTTCTCTTTAAAATATTGAATTTTTGTACCAAAAGTATGTGTAGTTTTATCTGATATAATATTTAAAATTATTTATAGATTAGTACATTCATGGTGGTGGTGGCAGTGGATACTGTTGCAAATATGAATGAGTCTCCCCTTTCCAATTTATTTTATAGTTATTTTATACATGATAATTGAATCTGGCCCAACACATTGAACTTATCATTTCTATTATTATTCTATTTTCAAAGAATCCTTTAAATATGAAATCATAGCATTTTCAAAAGTCTAATTTAATGTATTTATACTTCCAATTTAGTTTTCTTATTTTATTGTGCTGGCTAGGACATCCAGAACAATAAGAATAGTGGTTGCAATTGTGGTCGTTCATGTCTTTCTTCTTCTATATGGTAATGGTTCTTTTTATTTTTTTAATCACTAAGCAAAATTTTGGTTTCTAAAACATGCCCTTTGTTCTTTAAATAATATTTTTCTTATATTTACTGAGTTTTTGTTTTTGTTTTAATCAGAGGTGAGTGTGGCAAATTTTATTGATGGCTTTTTCAGTATCTATTAAAATGATCATGTAATTTGCATCTCTACTTTTATTAATGTCATATTTATTAAAAAACATAGTTTACATTCCTCATGCCTTCCCATAATAAATCATACTTAATCATAAATTTTTAATGTATTATTGTATTCAATTTACTTGTATTTTATTTATAATTTCTACATCTTATATTCACAGGTGAGACTGGTGAATATTGTTTAGGTTTGTTTTTCAATCTGTTCCTGGGTTTTTTTAAAATAGCTATTCTGGCCTTGTCAAATGAATCAGAAAGCTTTCCAATGATTTATACTTTGTACCTTCTTATTATGTTCTCCTGAGAATTCTTGGGCATCAATTTATTTGAATTTCCAATCTCTAAAATAATTATTTTTTGATGGATTTTTTTTCCTTATTCTAAACAAACATGCCACTTTCTCATTTTAGGACAAGAGATTGATAATCCATGATTGAAAAAACACAGGTACTCTTAATCCA
This sequence comes from Ictidomys tridecemlineatus, assembly GCF_052094955.1. NCBI lineage: Eukaryota > Metazoa > Chordata > Mammalia > Rodentia > Sciuridae > Ictidomys > Ictidomys tridecemlineatus. Next base: position 31,399,221 of record NC_135490.1, read on the forward strand.
TGATTGAAAAAAACACAGGTACTTCTCCTGGATTGCCCCATCATCATTTTCTAGTTTATTCAACTGACACTTATTGCAGGGTGGGTGTTTTAAGATAGACTTAAGAGAGATCACCTGGCTGGGATATAGCTCAATTGATAGAGTGCTGGCTAACATGCACAAGGCCCTGGGTTCAATCCCCAGCACCACCAAAAAACAAAGATTACCTGACTGTTAGAAACTCCAAATGTAGTTGGTAAAATAACATGTACTCCTGAAATAATTTAATACTTCATGATAAAGCATATAATGGGTATGGAAATACAGAGAGGATGTGCCTAAGTGCTGAGTGACAAAAGTTAAGAGGAATTAGTCAGAAAAGGTTTAAGAGGAGAGTGAGCCCCAAGCTGAATATGGAATGAGGGGATACATGTTAAGTGTGAGCCATGGGATAGTGTTTTGAATGGTTCATGAAAAGGCAGGCAAACAATACTAAGTAGACGTAGGTGACTGATAATATAAAAATTGTTTTGTTTTTTTTTTTGCAGCAATTAGAGGCATCTTAGAAAATTTAAAATATGAAACCAAAAAAGATAGTATGATAATCTTGTGGTAGGACCCATGGTTAGGGTCAGGCCCTGCCTGCCCCCAAATATCATTAGTACTTTCACATTGTCCCATAACATTCCACTGGGCCTTGTTCCCTTTGGTACATGATCCAGAAAGAAGTAAGTCCACTGCAACATACCTATAAAACTTGGTCCAGATTTGGCTTTGAATTGATAACATATTCTTATAATGAATATGAGTGTACATACCACACATACATACATGTTTTGCTTCTGAGTAAAGCAGAATAGCCTTATAGTGTCTTGATGTGAAATTAGGGAGTAATTTTCCTTAATATGCTTGATTTAAGGATCATCATGTATAAATGAAACAAGGTCATGAAGGATATAAAAAACTCCTCAGTGTAAAAATGGGGGGAAAAATATTATATCCCCTTTGTAACTCTACACATTAGTTAACCATTTAAAAAATTGTAATTTAGAAGATAAAAAAACTATCTGATATTATCACATCATTTTTTGTGATATTATATATATCATGCCAAACCATGAGAAGCATTAGTGGTATCTTAGTCTATTTTCTGTTGCTATAACAGAATACCTGATACTGGATAATTCATAAAGAAAAGAGACATATTTTGCCGTCCAGTCTGGAGGTTAGGAAGTACAAAAATCAGACAGCCACATCTGGTTTCATGCTGTTTCATGACATGACAGAAATCAGAACGAAAATGGGCACATGAAGAAGAGGCAAAGCATGAAGGAAAGGGATGCTTGATAACAACTCACTTTCTGGTGAGTTGGCAGTAACTAATTCAGCCACACAAAGAGCAAGAGTTCCCTCATTACCAAGAGAATTAACCCAGTCCTATAAGAAAGGCATTAATCCCCTTTAATGACCTAATCATCTCCAAAAGACCCCATCTCCCAATGTCCACACAGTGACAATTCAAAGTCAAAATGAGTTTCAGAGACAAACTATCATAGCAAAAGGAAAAACTGTACTAGTTGACTTCTCAGGGAAATCCCTATATAGAATTAAAATATCTGATAATAATGATTAACTGATACTTAACAAACTTTTAAACAGTTACCCATACAAATCGGGCCTGACATGCATAGTCATTTGACACCAAAGAGCCATTGTATCTTCTGACACCATAGAAGTAACAAAAGCACACAGAGTATTCTTGCAACTGTCCTTTCACCAAAAAGGACTAGGTATTCAGGAATGTTGCAACAAGAAGGACTGCCTTTACTGCGGGACATCTCATGTTCCCATTAAAGAAAGCACTAACTAGGGAGTTCCAGAGATCTAAATCTAGATCCTTATTGTGTCCTATTTGCTTCTGATCTTGGGTGATGATTATTAATAATGTATGTTAAGTACTTAGCATTGTGTTGGAGAATAAGAGCTTAATGAATGGTGGTTCTTTCATTTTCTTCATCCTCATCAGGGCAAACACTTAAAGAGCACTTGCTAGATGCCAAGCTCTGATCCAAGCACTTTACATGTGTCTCCTTATTTAATCTTCACAACTAGATGAGGTAGGATTCCTATTAATAACCCAATTTCATGGACAGGAAATTTGCCCAAGGAAACACAGTTTAAAAGGAAGAAGAGCCAGGATCAAAACCAATGCCATCTGGCTCTACCACTGTTCTTTCTAGGAACAGAGCAGAAGGTGCCTCCCGTTTTTTAATTTTGACCATACCATACCTGCATGTCATGTAGCAGAACTAAATCCACCAGTCCCACCTCTGGCCAGAGTCTGGCAAACTCTAATATCATTTTTGCCCTTTATGTGTACAGGAAAGGCCTTAGCACTGTTGGAATTCTGGCTGAGCGGTGTCTTATATATTGAAATATGTTTATTTAATCTTTGTCCCACATTCCTATCCCAAAGCTCTGAAAAATTTTGGAATTTCCTCAGTGACAGGATATTGTCTTTTATTATTCATAAAGAGCTCTTTTGTTAACACCTGAGTTTATGCTAATGAGATGATTTAAGGTGGGACCCCTACATAGCCTAAAAACTAGTCACCAGAAAGAGCCAGCAACTACAGCACTAGAGAGTTGGAACTTTTAGCCCCAACCACTAGTCTCCAGGAAAGGTGGGGGTGGGAAGTTGGAGATCAAACTCCATTAACACTCTTGGAAAAGAAGATTTTCTAAACTTTTTTTTTTTTTTTTTTTTGCTGAAAATAAGGAGGTACTGAAAAGATGTCATGCCCAGAGACGGGATGGGAGCCCTGTGTTCCACACCTCACCCCAATACTAGCCCTGTGCATCTCTTCTTCCAGTTGTTCATCTGTATCCTTTGTTATATTCTTTATGATAAGCCAAGTAAACCTGAGTGTTTTCATGAGTTCTTGAAACCAGAAAATTATTAAATCAATTTATAGGAAACCCCAATTTATAGCTGATCTTCAGAAGCATAGGTAAAAACTACTACTAAAAGTTGTCATCTGAAGTGGGGAGTGGTCTTTTGGGACTGAGCCTTCAACCTGTGCTTCTGATGTTGCCTCCAGATTGACTGTGTCAGCATTGAATTTGGCTCTAGTACTCCCAGCTAGTGTTCATTGGAGAATTGTTCAGTGTATGGGGAATTACCCCCATAATCAATCATAAACATGTTCTGTGTTGACTGTGTGAGTAGAGAGAAAAACATAGCTTATTCTTTCCTTCAGAGATGGAATTTAATGTGACTTGCTTTTCTCTATTCACAGAGAACAATTTATTTTGCTAAATCTTAAGTGGAAAGTTGTTCCTAAAGACATTTTCAAGATTGTGTCTGCAAAGTGGTACTACTTCAAAGCAAATGATAATAACAATTAGTTGCATTGTATATATTATCAGTTATCATTATTTATTAAATCTCTCCAGTGGTTAGAGTCAATATAGCAGACATTACACAGTATAACTCCCGTCCTGAAGGATAGGAAATATAAATAGAAAATTTACTGCTTATGAGCAGAAACAAGAAACTTCTTAGCACAGAAGTAAAGATAATAGGAGGAAGGTCATCCATCACATCACAGACATTTTAATCTAGACTCCGGGGAATGAAACTTTTTTAGTTTCTTAAATTTTCAACATTTTACCAGACAAGGACAATGAAACACTCAGAGGTATCCAATACCAATATCAGACTACACCGTATTCTTCTTAGCCTATGTTCATGGAATGAGAAAATGGAGATTGCTTTGAGAATCTTCCTCACTGGGAATTTCTAGTGATTATTTTACGTTTTTGTACTTGTTGTATGCTAGAACCTCTATTTGGTCACGGATTCAAATATGAGTAAACCTGGCTCCTGTTTTTCAGCACCAAGAGTCTAGATGTTAGAACAAGCATGAAAAGGAGATTGCATGACCACGTGGTAAATGCATTAATAGAGGCTGGTACAGAATACCCTGGAAACTTTAAGAAACATGTTAACCATTTTCTCTGGGAAGTCAAATTAGAATGAACAGGAGTTAGATAACCTGCAAATGGGTTATATAAGGTTCCCCAAAGTTCATGTACTAGATGCTGAGTCCTCAGCAAGCCCATGTTGAAGCGGTGGATCCTTTAAAAGGTAGGGCCTAGAGAAAGGTCATTGAACCCTCAGCCATGGATTAATGCTGTCTCTCAAAAGTGGGTCAGGTCTTGTAGGACTACATTAGATCTAAGAAAGCAGGTATTATTAAGCAAGGCCAACACTCACATTTGACCCTTAGGTCAAATTGTGACACAGCCAGAGGGCCTTCACTAGAATATTAGCATGAAGCTGCTTGAACTTTCCTGCCACCAAAATCATGAAACACATAAACTTCTTTTCCCTATAAAGTGTCCTGTCTCTGGTTGCTTTTTTATTGGTGACATAAAATAGACCAAGACATTGGACAAATCACCTTGAATAAAAGAATCTTGTCTTCGGGATACTTTAGAGAAACGTTAACTCCTCTCTGCTACCCAAGCTTCTGGGCTCTTTATTCCAGTGTATTCACTGCTTTTATGGCCATGTTTACATAAAACCTTTTATAAATTCTCTGTTTCTTATTTTTTCCCTCTTAATGCAATGAGGGTATATTTTAAATAATTTTCGAAATTCTATCCTTTGCTTCATCGTAACAAAAACCGAATTCCAAACAATACATTCAAATAACAGTTTTAACAAATGAAATAAAAAGGCAGAGCTGGACATCTGGGGTGGCATTTGTAAATAATGTAGGAACTATTTAATTTCCTGTGATTTCTGGCCTTTGGGATATCAAATAGAAGTCTCAGAAAAGTAAAATGAAGATAAAAGTGATTAGTAATTTTGTCCTACCACTAACCCCTAATTCCTTTCACCTGCCCAGCACATTTTAAGAAATGAGAGAGGAAATAGCATTCAGCAATCAGCAATTGGTTATCATTTAGAACTATGTTGAGTGTGAATGCAATTTTACTCAATTAAGCCTTAAACAACTGATGCAGGCAAATGCATCCCATGCACTAGAGACCCTTATTATATCTAATATAAAATAGTTAATTGCTTCCAAATGAAGCTCAAATCAGACAGAGAAATGTCTAGTCTGACTAGTACTAAAATAAAAGTAGGCAATGGGCACTGTTGTGTTTTTGCCTGACTGTGTGAATTCTCTAGAATATTCATTTACTTAATAGGCAAAATTAAGTCTTGTGTCCTCCAGGGACTGCCACTTTTAGGACATGTGGACAGAAATGCAATTTTCTCTGTAATTTCTTTGATGAATTCAGTAAAGTTTCCTATTAGTCTATATGATAATGTTTCTGGACAGTGTCACTTACATTTTGACTAATATGTATTAACCATATTCAAATTGTTGTATCAAATCTTTTTTTCCAAAATAATCCAAAATCAATCACATTATTATATGACATTGTTATCATTGAAGTCATCGAGAGAACAATATTGTGTGGTTTTCCTCTTAAAATTGTTAAGGTTGAAAGTATGTCCTTAAGATAAATTCATTAGAAGAACTTTTCAACTACCTGTAAATAGAGAAACATAAAAATTCTTGTGTATTTTGAAGCTTTTATTTTTGGCTCAAAAATGGAACTTAAATTTTCATTTAAGTCATTTAATGTTATAAGGAAATCCTCTCAACATGTTCCCAATTTACTGTTTAGCTCTTCTTGGTGAATTATGTTTACTAAATCTCAAAAGCAATATAATGGAAAAGAAGATAAAAACATAAATAAGTCTACATTGTGGTATTAAACTAGGTCCTGTCAACATAAATTGATAGGAGAAAAATACATATTTTTTTAGTGTACAATTATGTTTGAAAATTTGATTGCAAATGGATTTCTGTATTCATATCAAGGTCAGATGGGCAATTGTTTATGAGTAATCTGAAATCTCTTATAGCCTCTCCCAACAAGTTTTATAGCATCTATTTATGTTAGACATTTTGCCATTTCAAGTGTGGCTCCCTCCTAGCTTTTTCCATAAGAGCACTGCAATACATTTTGTCAGATTTGCACTTGTTTTCAAAACCCTCCTTTATTTTGCTGGAGAGCTTGCAATTAACCCACTTCTCCCTATTGAGAAGCATCTTCGTAATAACAGCTTTCCTGGCAGAGCTTTTGTTAGGCAGATTTTAAAATCAAGAGCCCATAAAGGTTGGAAAAAATCCAGTCATATTAAAGTTCAGTAAATCTCTTTCAAGGTCATATTCCTTAAGTTTATAGAGGTTTTTTTTTCCCCCTTACAAAATGATTGCCAAGTCATTTTCCATATCAATAATAAAATAATAATAATAATAGTAATAAGCACTGTTACCTGTTTTGCCAAATGTTGGGAGAAAGGCTGAGAGTTTACGTCTTCCAGGGAATCAACAAGGAAGGAATTTTCTGCTCCCTTTGCCACTTTGAAGCATGGTGGTAGGAAGGGCGAGGGCCCTGTAAAGTGCAGGAAGGCCTCATTCATGAGGCAGGGCTGGCCAGCCATCCAGCTGCATGAAAGAGCTTAGTAGTCAAAGGGCATGGTAATTCCCTCCATCTGCCTTTTCTTTCTTCTAAGGCAAAATCTTCACCTGGTGTTTTTGATTCATGTGTTCTAATTATGATGGCTGCCATCAGCAGCCCTGTGGGGTGACACCACAAACTCCCTGAGCCCACAGAGCATACTGAAGCTTGTTAAGCGACCATGTCAGCCTGATTTTAGGGCCCATTTTGCAGCTCTCCACAGGCCTATCTAAAAGCATCAGGAGTCTCAGTCTTGCAGGACAAGTGCATTGTCTTTCTAAATGTCTCTTCCTGATAAGCAAATCCAAATATGGTTCATTCACTGTGGCTTTGAAGGCACAGTGGGGAACTTGGCTTGCATGGTGGATACAACAAAATGCTTAATATTATCACTTGGTATAGAGCTAAAGAACTCAATTTCCAATTCCAAGATAAAAACCTTTGCTCCCCAGCTATGATCAAGAGTTTGAAATTTAAATCAGGAGTCTTGAAAGCTATTCTAACTCTCAAAAGGGCTGGCTTTCCCATACATACAAAGAAGAAAATGCTGTGCTTGCATTAGTATCTGAATCAGGAAAAGCTCACATCATTTTAGAAAATGTAATACTCGCCTCTTTCAATTGGAATGCTGTTGAGTATTTTCAATGTTTTCAGTTCATTTGTTTTATTGTATTTCCCATTATTTAGATTATGATTAAGGCTGGTCCCACAGTCCTTTTTTATTACGTTATATGCCTCCTATTGTTTTAGTGTTTCCACACTAATAACACCTGGCAACAGCCAAAAACATTTTGATTTATTTTAATGTAAGTACAAAAGAAGCATCAAAAATAAACTAGAAACCTCCTTAGCATTCAACCCCACTGTATCATTATATTTTACGTACCTTATATCATGACTTCTGTTTTTCCCAGCTTTACTGAGGTACAATTGACAAATAAAAATTTATGCATTTGTGCTGTGCAACATTATGTTTTGATATATGTATACATTGTGAAAATGTTGCCACAATAGAGCTAATTAACATATCTATCACCTCTCAGAGTTATGTGTGTGTGTGTGTATGTGTGTGTGTGTGTTTATGAGCAGTAAGGATATTTAAGATTTACTCTTAACAAATTTCAAGTATACAATGCAGTATTGTTAACTATAATTAATGTATCTTACATCTGTAGAGACTTAATTATCTTGCATATCTGAACTTACTAGTACAGGTTAACTAGTATTTCCCATTTCCCCCAACACCTTAGCCCCTGGCAGCCCCCATTCTACTCTTGGTTTCTATGAGTTTGACATTTTTTTTTTAGATTCTACATACAAGTGAGGTCATACAGTACTTGTCTTTCTGCACCTAGATTATTTAACTTAGCATAATGCCCTCCAGATTCATTCATGTGATCTCAAATGACAGGATTTTTGTTTTTAAGGTTGAATAATTCAGTGTGTGTATGTATGTATATGTGTACGTGCACAAGCGTATGTGCACATACAGACAAACCAACCACATTTTCTTCTGCCATTCATCTCTCAGTGAACCCAGGCTGGTTCCCTAACGTGCTATTGTGAATAATGCTACAGCTGACACTGAAGTGCAGACAGCACTTCAAGTCTCTACGTCTTGTTTTTAGCCACACTCAAAATAAATTCTAAAATGGGAACACTCCTCTTTAATTATAAGGCACTTTAAAGAAAGTTCTAGTTCTCTTTTGGTTGTGTTGGATTAAGAAAATTTAATTGATAGAAGAAAACCACCTTTACAAACTTAAACCTAACATGAACAATCTATGAATGGTGGGGCTCGAAGCACTTCAGAAAAACTTGTGTTAGGCCGTGCTTATTATTCCCACCCTAGATTCCAACCACGTCAGTCCACTTGCCGGTCTGCAAGATAATTTGTATTGGCAAACTCTTCTATATTTAATATCTAAACTAACAACAATAATAACCTGTAATTCCTTAAATCCCTGGCTATTCTGGCAGTTGATTTAAGCAGAATCATTGCTACCCTCGGGTGCTTGCTATTGATTTTCTTTTTCTTTCAGAGCTCACTTTTGTTTTAGTCAGGTCAAGCTGCTATAACAAAAATGCCACGCTCTGGGTGGCTTACAGGACAGAAACCTATTGCTCACAGTTCTGAGGGCTGTGCCATCCAATATCAAGGTGCAGGTTGATTCATTTCCTGGTTAGGGATCTCTTTTTGGTTTGAAGACAGATGGCTTCTTGATACATCCTATCATGGCAGAGAAAGAGAGAGGGATAAAGATGATCTCTCCCGTGCCTCTTTTAGTAAGGAAACAATTCCCATTTATGAGTGTTTCACATTCATGACCTGATAATCTCCAAAAGGCCCCATATTGAAGTACAAATCACATTGGAGAATAGCTCTTCAACATAGGAGTTTGGGGCAAATAAACACTCAGACCATAGCTACTTTGCCCTCAAAGAAGAGTTCTGTTATGTGTAGTGTCTTGGGGGATGATTGATGTCAGTTGCTGAGCTGTGGAACCACCACCAAGTAGTTGATATGTTTCCTCATGAATTAGAGGTAGCTCAGTGGTAGACCACACACTTGACATGAGCCAGTCTCTGGGTTCAATTCCTAGCACACACATGCACTCACAAAAACAAAAACAAAACCAAAAAAATTCTTAACTGATTATTCAAAACACAAAAAACAAATAGATAAATCCCTTCTTCGCTTTCCAAATCAACAATTTCAGTCATTTTTACCTCCAAAATATTTCTCAAACCTATCCCTTTTCTCTTCCTGACCACCACTACTCCAATTGTGGTTTTTGTCTTTTCTTGCCTCACTGTTGTTAGTATCTCTCATGGATCTTTCTGCTTCTCATCTTTTCCCCTTTAGAATCATCCCCTTAACAGTTACCAGAGAAATCAGAAAAAAATACAAACATGCCATTGGCATTTCCTATGTAAAGTCCTTCAGTGGCCACCACCTGGCCCTGTGACCCTTTCAGTCTTAGGTCTCCCTGTGCACTGCCACTACTTCACGTTTTCTACTTCAACAAAATGAGTCAGACTGGTTTAACCCACATTCGTTCAATGTTCTTCTTTAACTTCTTTAGGACAGTTTTACTAGTTTTGTTGGTTCCCAACAATAAAGGTCATGTTTTATTACCAACTTTCAGAGAGCTTATATTCATACAATGTCATATTAACATTCATCCATTGAAAAAATTTTGAGCATTCATTATTTGTTGGGCAATACACTAAGTATTAGGTATTTAAAAACATACCCTCAAAGAATTCAAATACACATTTCTAGGCAGGTAATTATTATAAATTGGGTAAATGTGACAGATTACATCTAGGGAGGTTTTTAAGGAAGGACATTAGGCAAATCTAACAACTCAGGAATGGAGGAGTGAAGGTATGCAGGAATAGCTTTGTAGAAGGCATGATTCTTAACGAATGAGTAAAAGTCACAAACAAGACAAACGTCATGTCAGGCAATCCAAACAAAGATAGAAGGGTGAGTACAAAGGCAATAAATAGTACGGCTCATGGGGAGAGAACAGGGTTTGGAAATGAACCTGGAGAGGATGAGCTTGTGCCACAGGTTATTAAATGCAATGTAAAAATAACTCGGGATGGTGAGAAACCATAACCCGGAAGTGAAATGGGTGAGATGTATATTTTAGGTAGATGACATTGGTCCCTATGCAGAGAATGAATCCAAGAAACAAAGCAAAGAGCAGGGAGACCCAGTAAGGGGCTATAGTATCCAGACAAGATAAAGGTCTGAATGTGGGAAAGAAAAGGGTGGAATATGGAGTATTTGGCAATTGATTGGACATTATAGGCTATGAAAGAAATGTAAGACTGAGAAATGGTTTGTGGTGGTCATTATGGGTCACAGCTGCCAGCAACTAGGAGACTTGAGGAGGAGAAGCATTAAATACAACAGTTAGTTCAAACGTCTTATTGTCATCTATGTTCCTTATAGGTATTCTTCCCTTCCTTTATTTATCAAAAATGTGTTAGACAGTCGCTAGATCCAGTACCTAACCAAAGAAGATCCAACAAATGAGTCAAACAAGTGTCCTGTCCTTATTAGAGATCACACTCTTAAATATCAGGATGCAAGATAGAAATGGTTATATAATGCAGGTAAATCACCCATAGAAGTCTCTGATGTCCAGTGCAGGAATGATTACTTTCAGCTGGGGGTTCTGCAGGACTGAAGATAGCTCTTGAAATTTATGTAAGATTTAAGCACATGAGATTGGCCTGAGGAGATTCTGGGCAGATGGCTTTTGTGATGGGCTAAAGAAATCGAGATGAACTGCTGCACTGGAGTTTGGGTCCCAGGAAGAGAAAGGGTAGAATAACAGGAGTGGTGGAGTAGAAGTACATCAACAGGATTATTCAGCCATGGAGGACGAGAGAAAGTCAACTATAATGCATCCTGGTCACATGTATTAGCAAGTTCATAAGATAAGAATATAAGCTCTTTGTCTCCTTTTTCTCTGACCCAAGCTAGTCCACCTTCTCCTCCTTCTCCTTTTCTTTCTTTATGATACTGATTTTTGACTTCATATTTTCGATTCTATTGGTGTGGCTAATTCAGTGCTCTAGCAAAATGTACACATATATGTTTATGTATGTACTCTCACTGCCTCAGCCTTCTCCATCATAGCCTATGCAGGAAGTATGCATGTTAGGTCCATAGGTATCAACAAGTAAACTTACTAGAAGAATCTGAGCATGAGAAAGGCACCCCATATCTGAAGCATCTGAATATGTGATTTTAGCTTAGCACCTTAGGCTTTGCAGTGATCATTTATTTTTAATGAAGGAGCAATACTAAGAATCAGACTGCAAATATGTTCCTCCATTGCCATTCATCACTTGCTAACATGGGGCTTCTCTCTGGCACAGCCACAAAGTAGCCTAGATAATAATTTGAAAAGAAAACAAGCAAGGCTTTGAGTCAGTAACCCTACCTATGTTTTGTGACTACAAGGATAAATTTGAAACCAGCTTTCTCTGTGTATTTTCTCTGGTGACATTTATGGTTCACAAAGGAAGAAGGGGAAAGGAAACAAAATATACATTTTTCAGCAGTTCTCGCTGTTCTACCATTTACTACATTTATTCTTTTATTTTCCTTCCTCTCTTGAAAAGAATATAAAGCACATATTAAGATAGGAATGTGTATATAGTTTTGTCTTCTCTATTCTTGGGAATCAGCATCTAGAGCTTTTGAGCTGATAGTACAAAAGCAAGTTTTAACCAGCCCCTTGCTTTACAAATGAGGAAACTGAGGCACAGCTAAGAGACAGAGCAGGAGTCAGACAAGAGCTGAAGCTGAGTGGGACCCAAATTTTCTTTGAGTTTCCATCAGCCCAACCAGGACAATATCACAGGGTTTGGGAAAGACCCTTGTGAGTTCCACAGGAAAATAAAGAAAGACTCAATCATCCATTTTCTTTTCAGAAGTTCTAGACATTTTATGGGGCCTTCCTTTTCTAAAGCCAAAAATTGAGTCAGGCTGGTTGGTATAACTCTGTTGTTTCAGATCACTTCATATATCTCTGATTCCTAAGTGATTTTTCTTATTATTTAGACTTTCATTTTCCTTCTTTATAGATTTGGGTTAGTGTATATTATGTTGCCTTGTTGGGCTGTTACTATACATTGAAACTGGCAAAAATCCAGAGACAACAAATTAGAAATATTGACTTTTCTACTGGGCTAATAAAATGACGGTATATGAGTTAACAAATGTAGTTTTAATTTTATAGCAAATGTACCTGTGCCTGCCAGGGAGATCCCTGGAAATACGAGAAAGGAAAACCTTTCTAAATCATAAAAAGTAGAAGAAGATGGGATGCTTAAAGAAAGTCAACCACCCTCTCTTCATGAGAACAACCTCCTAAACCAAAATCTAGAAGGCCATTCATGTACTGTTTTCAATAAAATACACACACACACACACACACACACACACACACATACATATACATACACACATACATACATACACACAAATTGGAAGCTTCCATTTTCCCAATAACAAATATAACATCCTTCTGAGCATAATTCCTCAAGGGAGCTGGTATAACTGCATTACTGATTTCTCAGTTTCTGAGCAGCAGCAATTAGATAAACTTGAAACCAGTGGCTATAATCCTCAAGGTTGGATCTGATTAATAAAGCAAGTGATAGCCTGCTGATTCTAAAATAAAAAGCTAAATAAATACATGTTGCCATTTTCAGCAATAAAGTAATAAGCAGTTTGCAGTAAATGTGATTGGCATAAAACAATGTAGAAAATAATGTCAAATACATCCAGAAAACAGCTATTGCTGTCAAATTTGCAAAATAGGATGGTGCTTCCACAAATGTATCCACAATTTAAAGCTACTGAAATAGGTTGACAGATACGCTAACAAATTATTCATGCCATATTTAAATTGTGTACCTAACTCCTCAGTAGCATATTTATTTAATCAAAGCGTGATCATTTCTGACAATTACTTTTATCGAATTTTTAAAAATATACCAGAAAAACATTTGCAGACACGTATTACCTAAGTCATGCAAGCAGTAAAAGCTGACACAGCTATTCAGAACAGCCAAGGAACAGAAAGAGTCTAGCACATTATGATACCGCCAAATGCTTCCTTAGCTGGCAAATGGCTGGGATAATAGATGAGGACAAAGGAAAGGATGGGGAGGTTATTAAATTATTCTACCAGGATATAAGTCTCTAGCATGACATGCTTTGACTAGCTCTATACATTTTCCAGAAGAATCGTAACAAAATGTGCTCTATTTGGGTGAACAAGTCAGGAGCATACTGTCTAGTAGGAATGGCACACTCAAAAGCCCTCAGGAGTGAGGCCGATAATGCCAGTGAGTGAAGAGGTCTATAGAGTCAGGCAACAGGGGAAGCATTTGCCCATGACACAGGTGAGTTGATGGAGGCAATCATTTCTGTCCCCAAATACAAGCCCAGGATTGTCAGAGCTCTGATTCAGCAGAGCCAGAAATTTAGATTTTTCTGGAAACATACATATTTTTCCATATTGGTAACTAAGTTATTAAAAACAAGAACAACTCTAACACTGATATGGAATGGATTTGCCTATTCATCCACTGTTGACCACATGAAGATAAAACCAGTCTATCTACATATTCTGTGTAGACTGTATCATGCTCACCAGTTGAACAAAACATGGTGAAAACCATTCTAGATACAATTAAATACTAAGAACATCAAGCCAACCACAGTACACTTTGAGCTTACAGAAGATAGGAAATTGGTTTGAGCTTAGAATTACTTGCCTATACTAATGGCACAGAGGGACCACTTCCAGGAGCTCTGGTTGACTCCTTATCTCTCAATTCATTTTTCTGTGAAATGCAAATAATGGTAGCACCTGCCTCTTAGGATTATTCTGAGGATTAAATGAGTTATTTATATAAAGACCTAAGAAGAACATCTAGCATGTCCTAGGTACTCCATAAATGTTAAATATTACTCCATAAATGTTACCTGTTTTTACTCTTACTATGAATAAAATGTGTTTCTTCAATGTTGAAGGCAAGATGACATTTCCTGAAGGTGGCCACTCTAAAACAACACTGAGAAGGTGGCCCTGCAGTACAACTATTAGGAGAGAAAACGGCATCAAGAATTATCAAGTAATTATGTCAGAGTGACTCGGTAAGCAGAGAGAGAGGGTAGAAGGAATAGTTCAAGGTTTCAGTGAAGCACGGCTTCAAACAAACATCGTCTCCTTTGGACAACAAGGTAATTGTCACAGAGATAGGCGGGCTTGGCATGCAGTCATTCAGCTGATTTGGTAACGTGTTTGTGTATGTCTCAAAATGAAGCTGCTCAGCTTTTCTGTGGGTTGTTGGGAAGAGATCTTTTTTTTCTGTTTTGTTTTCTCTAAGACCCTTTACAAGTCTGAGAGACAGAGATAAACAGTGACAGATTCCGCAAAGCCAAAAAGTGTCTATAGATATGCACAATGGGAAAATTACTGTTGGCTGCGTTTATTTTCCAGCTATGCTTTGCAGATAACCCTGGGCACTGTTTTCAAGCATCAGTGTAAAAACTAGGGAAACCTTCCTGATCACTTCCTTAGGTGGATGAGGATGTGCGGTGTACAGGAGATCAAAGAGACATAAGCATATATATGAATCAGATCTACAAACCACGGCCATGAAGTTGATCCATATCCTGTTTTTTTGTAAGCCTGGTTTACACATTTTAAAGGGTTGTTAAAGAATAAGAAGAAGAAGTAGGAAAAGAATATGCAACATGGACCGCATATTGTTCACAAAGCCTAAAATATTTCTTATCTGGCCCTTCATAGGAAATGTTCATTGACCCTTGAAAATGGTTTCTCTGTGTTTGTCATTTTCACCCACTATTAGATTAAATGGGAAGAAGAACACTGGTTTTCCTTTATAACTTGATGCAACTAAGGTGTAATTTAGGGATAAATCACCATTCTTATTTGGACTTTGTCCTTCTTGTGTGGTTATTCTTTTTAAACAAGTGGTAGAAAAATGCCCAAACAGATATTTTTTTTAAATGTAACTTCTGTTCTACCCTGTTGTCTTCAGAAAGATCCAGTTCACTTATCGTAGCGAGACATTTTAGTTTTGATGGGATGAACATGCTGACTTACCACCAGGATGGCCGGTTCTTGCTTGACTGTAAAATTATGGCCTAAGGATTTTTTCATTGATCACAACTTAACAGCCAATCAAGGCACAGCTTCATCCCCAAGATTTCGCTGTGCCTTTACAACTGAGAAGAATAGTAACTATAATGGTACCCATTATAGCCATTGTAGTCCCTGTGAGATGGACTTGGAGATGGTGCTGTAGCTGGACAAGTTCTATAAATGCCTGCTGCTGGAGATGTTATGGAAAAAATTATGTAACCGCATGGGATATAGAGATTTTACCATAACTTCACACTCACTGGAATCCTCACTAGCCCAAAAAAACCTGTTGCATCCATGGGAGACACTTCATTAACAGAACAGCCCCTGTGTTCATAGTTTATGAAATGAAGAACGGGTGTGAAAAGAGAAAAGTAAGGTCTTTTATTTCAGAAATTGGAATAATCTATCTTTTTATCACTATTTGAGGTTTGAATGCAAATCTCAAATTTTCTATGATCAAAAGTTCAAAAATAACTTGCTAGTTTTTGAGACTATTATGATGTATTTTTCCTCTGTCTTCTGCATCGTCAGTGAGGTACGTGCACCTTGTTGATATTTTAGTCTTTCAAATGTAATTATCTGTTTATGCCTTTGTGAGCAGGCAAGTGCTTTAGCTACCTATTTTTATCTTTGGAGCTCTTCATGGTTCTGTTTTCAAAAAGCACTAATATTCTCACAGATTCAAAAACATGACTCATAAGCCTTGAATTCCATTTTATACATGGAGGAAAAAGAAATTAATACACAGTGATATCAAATAAATTAGTATGATTCCTTCTGGGATTTTACTCTGTTAGGGGTTTTGATTTTACTTTCTCTCATTCACCAATGGGCAGTGCTCAATTTCATTCATTTGGATGATCATATCATCAGAACAGAGCTTACCTGACAGCATGAAGAATTAAGAATTTCATCATTACAGATATGTGTTAGGAAGAATTCCAAACTGTCAAGTTCCCATTACTAAAATTAGTGATTATATATGCTTGCAGCAGATTCTAACCATTAAACAATATCAGATGTGTAAGCCATGCTAATTCCATTAGACCAAATTTTCTACAATGGTCTCCCCCAGTCAGAATCCAACTCCCCTCCTCAGGCTTAGTACATGCATACATCCAAAAAAAATCATAAAGCAAGAAAGCTATGTTAATTCAAGCAAGAATTTATCCAGCTTTCTCTTCCTTCCTCACATACATTTATATTTCTTTATATTGCAAATTGAGGTTTAGGACAAAGAAACTATATCCAATTTATGCTGGCATAATTCCTTCCTTCAAGTAAAAGAAAACATCACCAAAACTTGAAGTAATATTGGATGCATTTTACCATGGAAGACTTGACCAATCGGTCCTGAATTAATGCAAAACACCACTGTTGATTAGACTTTATTAAATTCAGTAGGAATTAGATCAGCATCCCAAACTAAGGGGCCAGGTTAGTAATGTAAATTAATAAAGGACAAGGAGTAGAGTAGAAGGAAGGCAGAGGACAGACATTGACTCCAGCCGATGGCTTGAACTTTTGTTTCCCCTGAGAAACTGGAACTCTAGATTTTAACTGGTTGCAGTTATTTGGCAAACAATGCAAACATTTGAACAGAGTCAAAATAAAATCTCATTACAATCCAACTCTACCTGGCCTACAAGCTTTGACATAAATGGATAAAGGCCTGGTTCTCTCTGGCCATGTGGAAGAGGTAGACAGATACAAAAATAAAGGACCCTAAGGAACATGTGATAAACATTCAAAAAGGGTTGTGTGGGTCATTCATATTGAGGTATACAATCAACAGAGGCAGAAATTACTTTAAATTAGAAATGACTTCATGGTGGGGGCGTGACATTTGAGCTGGAATTAAAAAAAAACAAACAAACAGAATTTTGAAACACAGACAAAGGTAGTTCCAGGGAAGTGGGAACTCTCCACCAGGAGAAGTCGAGACTTGGAGACTATTAGGTGTAGTCTTGACAAAGTAAGTCGGCCACTCTCCCTGCACTTGAGATAAGCAAAGTCAGAAATGGAGGTCAGACTCTATTCAGGGGAGAAACATCTTCTCACCCCTCCTCACCCTGCTGGAGATATGTCCCTTCCCTGTGTGCCCAGCTCCACCCTCTTGCCTCCTGTGTATCTTCAAAAATATATGCTTCTCTCTAATTCTGCTATCACAGAGCTGCAGCAGCCTCCTAAAACTCTTCTGTGTTCATGCTTTTTCCAGAGTTAAGAGCAAATCAAAATTCAATGTCAACCTTCCTCCCTAATAAAAACCCTCACAACCTACAAAGCTTCATTGACTGGATGGTTTTCTATTGCTATTAAGATAAAGACCCAAATCCTCCAATCTTCCACACAGAACTGCTGTTCCGCACCCTACTTACTCCATTCTTCACTTGTCTATCAACAGAGGCACTCTGCTTTGAAAGTGCGGACCATGTGGCCACGTTACCTCCCTACAGTGGAAACCTATTGCCTCAGGCTTTACTTGTGGTCCCCCAGCTTGAAAGACTGCACAGTCCTCCCCTATTACCTCATCCTTCTACCATCATTCAAATACCAACTGAAAGGCCATGTGTTCATGGAAGACTGTCCTGATCCACAGATCACTGGCTCATCTTCTGAGGTTCTATTCAGTGTTCCTATTTTCTTAATGTTCAATGAATCCTTACAAACCATGTGGGGTGCGTGTATGGTATATCTCTGTATTTCCCAATAGACTTGTTTCCTCCAGTCTGAGGACTGAGTGGATA
Source organism: Ictidomys tridecemlineatus (assembly GCF_052094955.1). NCBI lineage: Eukaryota > Metazoa > Chordata > Mammalia > Rodentia > Sciuridae > Ictidomys > Ictidomys tridecemlineatus. The sequence goes on from NC_135490.1 coordinate 31,417,210, forward strand.
AATATCTCACTGTGCACATGTAATTCATTTGCAGCAGACCCTTGGGGAAGTTCTGCTGTGGAGTTTGATGGAGTTGGGGCTTAATTTTGAGGCAATACAGGAGTCAGAAGTTTCCATTTTTAAACTCTCTCACATCTGGTTTCCTTTCTCCAATTTTCATTGATGACATTTACATTGACATAAAATTATCCGAATAAAGTTTCTAATCCTGACTCTGCCTATCTGGCTCTTCATCTTTGGAAGAATAACTTAGTCTCTCTTCATCTCTATTTTAAGTAAAATAAAAGTGATTCCACCCAGATGCAGATACCCGCTCCCATGACCCCACCCTGAGTACCAAATACCATCTTATTTTTCCAGTGGAAAGCGTACACACCTACAGTATTATTTTAGGGAAACAATTCAGATTTTTAAAATCCTTATTTTCCTCATTTGTAAAATAAGAACTTTATAAATTAAAGGAAGGAATGGGTGTGAAAATAAACGACCCATACAACACCTAATCTATAGTTGGTAATCAATAATTGAGAGTTCACTTTTTCCTATCTCAGTCTAGCTTTCCAGACCTATACTTTTAATTTTTTTTAATTTATGATGATGATGATGATTGAAGTACTAGGATTAAGCACAGGTCCCTACACAAGTGAGACAAATGATCTACCACTGGACTATAACCCCAACCCCCAGACCCATAAATTCTTATGTCTACTCGTGGATCCTATGTTTCAGTGATGCTCCAGAGAGCTATGTAGTCAGTGTCACATTAGTCATCCTCCAAGGCATGTCATGGGACAAACTGGGTCTTAATTATGCCTATCCTTTGCTCCCCCACTTCACTACCTATATCATCTACTATAGCTTTCCCTATATCCAACTTAAATACCACCTTATCAGAGAATCCTTGAATTGGGGCATCTGGTCCTAGGAGCTCATCAAACCCTATACTTCCTCATAGATTTGTCATACACATAATTCATTTATTTTTGTATAGTTTTATTTACACCAGTAAATCCCATGTTTTCAATTCTGTGAATATTTCAATGAAAGCAACCCAGATTCATTAAAATTGATTGGAAATAATAATCTAGAATTTATTGTATAATTCATTATTGTTAATAACATTAATGATTATTACCATTTATAATCCACTTATGCTCTCAGAAGAAATAGACCTCTAAAAACATATTTTTTATTTGAAAGTGGCCATAAATGGTATATTTGTTGCTCAATCTAGTTTTTATAGCTGACCCCTATATAGCACGATGGGACATAATGCCATAAAGTCTTCCTGCCCTACTTAACCACATCTCTCTTGCCCACCCCTGCCAGGTACTCACATAGATCCCCAGTTGATGGTTATTCAATGTTAACTTGTGTTCGGCACAAACATTCTGATTCCATGAAGCTTTCTTCTATTCCCTGTCTTTTTGAAAGTTATTCCATCTCAGATAACCGATAGGTCTCTATTTAATATTCCATATGATAGCATCTGTTATTTTTTATCCTGCATTTTACTTATCTGTATGCCTGTCTCTTTTCTTACTAGATAAATTGTAAATTCTTCCACAGTAAAGAATATAACTTCTTCATGTTTCCATCAATTAGATTATATTTAAAGAGTAGCTTATCTTCTATAAATGTAGATGAGTGAGTTAACAAAATTTTTAATAATTTTTTTTAAAATGTAATAGTTCCTTAAGACATGTTATCAATCATTGGAACACTTCTACCATGTTTTCCTGTCTAGAATTCTTTTCTTTCATAGTAAGCAAAAAAACATAATTGGAAAAAACTGCTAGATGTCAAATTAGTGTGTTCCCATCTGAATGAGAATTTAAGTTACATGATGTAAAATTGTATGCTGAGTTCAAATAATAATTATGGTTGAAGTACTAAGTCCCTGCGGCTTCCGTCGATCAGTAAAAGAGTGTTCAGGAACTAGAGGAGAGCTACCTCCCATCCCAACCTTCTTTAGGGGAAGTGCCTATAAGAAATGAGGATGTGTTTGTGGCTAAAAGGAAATGCAGAGCAGATTTTTTTTTTACTTCCTTATGTATGCAGGTTCAATCTAGGTATAGTATTTCCCATGGGAGCTCCCTAAATATTTTAACAAGAAGACAAGAGTGTTGAGGACAGAAAAACTACCACTGACTTCCAGTGCCTACCCACAGATAAAAAAATGATTACATTTCTGTTGGTTTGAGAGGTTTCCAGATATTGATTTTTTATTTCTGAACTGCACCAGGTCATCGAAATAGTAAACTGATGTAATGCCACCTACATTGCAATGAAGGACCATAGCAAAATCAATATGCTGTATCTCTTCATTCACAGATGTTCATGGATTCGAGCATATAGATAATGAAGTTTATTTATTCAAGTATACACTGCTGTCACTAAATAATGGGCCTCAAATAGGTTTTTGCTGCCAAATAGTTCGATGACATATGGCATTTTTAGATAGGTCATTATATTAGTGATTATGGAGCAGAGCAGTTTTTAAATAGAAAAAAAAACATTTTAATGAAAGCATTCAGTATGTAAGGCATAGAGAAGAATATTTCTTTCTATAATCCGTCATTAAAAAGGAAGACTTACTGGTGACCTGAGATGTCTACCTATATGTTTTGTCCTGCATTCACAGCAAGGCACATGTTCAAAATATATAAATTGATTTTTTTCTAAATAGCAAGATGCCTGCCTACATATTTCCTTCAATTCATAAAGAAATTGCATGTGAAAATTGGATTCATGCCAGCGAGCAAGTGAGCAGCTCAGAAACTGAATGTATATTGGTATGAAATTTGAAAACACGTGGGCTGGCTCTAAAACACTTCTTTTTCCACAAACCACAGAATGGAATTCTATTATGATCACATGCTGGATGTGTACAGGGGGTGTATTTGCTTCTGAAAGCTAATGGGTGTTTATCGGCAACAGGATATGTCCCATCCTCCTTTTTTTCACTAACAGGTGGAGGATATTCTAGATGAGACATGAACACTTGGGCAAAGTTTGCATTAGCATGTAAGCAATTTCTATTTTTCAAAAAAAAAAATCCATGCCAAATATTTGACATAAAATAGAGAACTGTTCAATCTGAAAGTTACTTTTGATGTGACTGATAAAAACATCTTGACATTTGGGTCTTTTTAACTGACAGTCTGCCACATGAGTGGCTCCAATGATTAGGTTCACTTGAAGAGGCTAACAAAGAAGTTCAAGAGAGCCATTCTACCATCATTTGGGTAGGAGAAAAAGTTACAAACACAATACATGTAGTTTTAAGTATAAGAAAAATGATTATTTATATGGGGAATTTCGAACATAGGACATTTATTTAAAATGTGGGACAACTGAGCAGCAAAGTAGTTTAAATATCACAAATTCCATATTCCACTAAAGCATAATAGCTATTGGGGTACATTCACCAGTTATATGTTTTGTATATCATTAGGTAAATTTTAAATTTTATAGTAAATAAGTAGTTTGTATACTTACTACAGTTAACCTGGGTCCAGGCATCTGTTTAAATAAGTATCTTGGGTTGTGACTGATTGGTTCAATTGTGTGCCCCACTGAGCTACTTATAGAATCGTAAATTCTTGATTCAATCTACTATTGATCAACTATCTTCCTGAACTACTACACTAAAGAAAACTTTACTTTTTACTGATACATTTTTCAGTCATAAGGGTATGGATAAATTGAATAAAGACCACTACAGGTCTACACGCACTCACATCCCAGAGTCTGTGAATTTTACCTTTGAAGTCAAAAGAGACTTTGTATATGTGATTAAGAATCTTTTTTTCACACTAAGAATAATGCAAACTTGATTGTGGATTTATTACATGCCAAGCTAACTTAAGAACCTTGAAATGGGAAGACAAGCCTGGATTCCTAGGGTGGGCCCAATGTAATCACAAGGGTCCTTAAAAGGAGGAGGCAAGAAAGTCAGTGGAAGCCCAAAGTAATATGATAGGTGAGGGCTGGACTGATGTGACCCTGACCCGATGATTTTCCTGGATCCTCTAGACGGAGCCCACCTTGTTAACACCCTGATTTTATTCCCTTAAGACTCATTTTGGGCTTCTCACCTCCAGACCTTTTGAGAATAAATATTTGTTGCTTTAAGTCACTAAGTGGATGGTAAGTTGTTACAACAGTGATACAAGAGTAGTATAAGGGAAAGAAGAAAAGGTAAATAAATCATAGGAACCCCTCCCCCTAGGGGGTAAAAATAAAAGTGAGAATAATTCATATGAAAGGCAACAAGCCCAAGATCAAAGGCTATAAGTGTGGTAGGGAAGCTGTGCTCTTTGAAGTCAGATAGAAGTGAAGCCAAAATTACTTTCTTTACTTACTAGTTTTTTTTTAACCATTTTAATTTTAATTGCCACATAGTGGTTACACATATTTATAGGGTCAGTACATGTATAAAATATTTAATGACCAGATCAGTGTAAATGGCCTATAACCTCAGACATATATCAGGTCTTTGGATCAGGAGCATTCAAAAATCCTCTCTACTGCCTATTTTGAAATATTCAACTAAATGTATCCAGTTATCCTCCTGTGCCATAGAACATGAAAAGTTATTAATCGTATCCAACTTTTCCCCTGTACACATTAACTGTCTTCTCTCCATCCCTCCCTTCCCACACCCTTCCCAGTCTCTGGTAACCACCATTCTATTCTCTACTTCTTTGAGAGCAACACTTTAGCTTCCACATATGAGTTACAACATGTGGAATATGTATTTCTGTTTGATTTATTGTATTTAACCCAATATCCTCTGGTTCTAGTTATCTTGCTGCAAATGACAGAATTTTATTCTTTTCTATGACTGAATAATATCCCATAGAGTGTATATACCACATTTCCTTTATCCATTCATCTGTTGATGGACACCTAGATTTATTTTGTGTTTGACTGTTGTGAATAGTGCAGCAATAAATATGGAAGTGCAAATGTCTATTCAACTTATGATTTCAATTCCTTAAGGTGTATACCTAGAAGTTAGATTGTTAGATCATATGGTAGTGGGTTTTTTGTTTGTTTGTTTGAGGACCTTCCGTTCATACTGTCTTCCATATAGCTATACTATAATCCCACAAATAGTGTATAAAGACCCCTTTTGTTTACATAGTTAACAGCATTTGTTATTTCTTGTCTTTTTGATAATAACCATTCTAAAAGGAGGGAGATGATATTTAACTGTGATTTTGATTTGTACTTCCCTGGTATTTAGTGGGTTTGAGCATTTTATCATGCTCATTAGCCATCTGTATATCCTCTTTTGAGAAATGTCTAGTGAGGTCATTCATTTATTTTTTTAATCTGATAAGTTTCTTTATCTATTTAGCTGTTTTGCTTCCTTATATATTCTGGAAATTTACTCATTGCCAGTGGAATATTTCATGCTTTTCCCCATTCTAAAGGTTGTCTCTTCACTTTATTATTTCTTTTGACATAAAAAAGTGTTTTAATATGATGTAATCAAGCTTGTCAACTTTTGCTTTTAGTGTCATAAACAAAATCATTTTTCTTTGGGGGTGATATCCAAAAAATATTTCCCCAGACCAATATCATCAAGCATTTCCCTTATATTATCTTCTAGAGATTCATAGTCTGGGGTCATACCTTTAAGGTTTTAGTCCATTTTTAGTTGATTTTTTTCTGCAAGGTCAAAGATAGGGCCTAGTTTCTTTCTTCTGCATATCAAATTTTTCCAGTAACATTTATCAGAGACTTCCCTTTCTCATTATATTTTCTTGCCACCTTTGTTGAAAACAGTCAACATAAATGCATGGATTTATTTCTGGGTTCTCTATTCTGTTTCATTGGTATATGTGTCTGTTTCATGCCAGAACCATGCTCTCTTGGTTATTCATGCTTTTTAGTATGTTTTAGAGTCAGGTTTTGTAATGCTTCTAGATTTTTTTTTTATAAAGATAATTTTGGCTATTTGAGGTCTTTTGTGATGCCATACAAATTTTAGGAGTGTTTTTATGGTTTCTGTGAAGAATATCATTGGTATTTTCATAGGAATTTCATTGTATATATAGATCATTTGGGACTATATGGACATTTTTTGAGAGAGAGAGAGAGAATTTTTTAATATTTATTTTTTAGTTTTTGGTGGACACAACATCTTTATTTTATTTTTATATGGTGCTGAGGATAGAACCCAGTGCCCCCCGCATGCCAGGTGAGTGTGCTACCACTTGAGCCACATCCCCAGTCCATTATATGGACTTTTAACAATATTAATTCTACCAGTCCATGAACATAGGATGTCTTTATTTTTTGTGTAATCTTCAGTTTTTTTAATCAATGATTTGTCGTTTCCATTGTACACATTCTTCATTCCCTTGGTCATATTTAGTTCTAGGTATTTTAATTTTTGTGTAGCAGTTGTGAGTGGGATTTCTTTTCAGCAATTTCATTATAGATATATAAAAATGCTATGAATTTTATATGTCAATTTTGTATCCTGTAACCTTATTTAAATTTATTTATCTGTTTGTAAAATCTGGTAGAATCTTATAAGATTCTACAAAAAATAAGATTTTACAAACAGATAAATAAATTTAAATAAGGTTACAGGATACAAAATTGACATATAAAATCCATAGCATTTTTATCTATCTATCTATCTATCTATCTATCTATATATATATATATATATATATATTATATATATATATATAGTGTGTGTGTGTGTGTGTGTGTGTAAAACCATGTCAGTTGACACAGTGGCACATGCTTGCAATCCTAACTGTTCAGGAGGCTGAGGCAGGAGGAACACAAGTTCAAGTCCAGCCTTAACAATTTAGCAAGACTCTACCTCAAAATAAAAAGGACTGGGGTGTAGCTCAGTGGTAGAGCATTTTTTAGTTCAATCTCAGTTACTGGAATAATTATATTATCCACAAACAAAGATGATTTTATCACCTCTTTTACTACTTGGATATCTTTTGTTTTTTCTCTACTCTTATTGCTCTGGATAAAATTTCTAATACTATGTTGAATACAAGTAGTGAAAGTAAACACTCTTGTCTTGTTCCTGACCTGAAATGACACAATTTCAGCTTTTGCTTACTCATTATGATGTGGGTTAAGTGTTTGTCATTTATAGCCTTTATTACATCAAGGTATCTTCCTTCCATACTTAATTTTTGAGGGATATTTAAAATATTTTTTATTTGTAAGTGCGTACAATAACTTTATTTTGTTTATTTATTTTTTATATAGTGCTGAGGACGAAACCCAGTGCCTCACACATGCTAGGCAATTGCTCTACCACTGAGCCACAACCCCAGCCCTTTGAGGACTTTTATCATTGAAGGATGTTGAGTTTTTTGTTTTTTTTGTTTTGGAAAACTTTTTTTAATGTAAATCTTTTAATTTCTATATGACAACAGAATGCATTATAATTCGTATTACATATATAGAGCACAATTTTTCATAAAAATGTTATTTGTGTAAACATATAAAAGGTTTTTTATTGTTTTTACATAAATTAAATTTAAATTTTTTCTCAAGTGTTGGTTTCTAACAATAATAATCTAAAGCTGTAACATATAAATAAAATCTCTTAGGGGTTCACAATAAGGATGTTGAGTTTTAAGAAATTCTTTTCTGCATCTGCTGACATGATTTTATGATTTTAATCCTTCATTCTGTTTATATGGTGTATCGTTTTAACCAGTTTGCTGTATTTGAACTATTTTTCTATTCCTGTGACAAATTGAATTTGGTCATGGTATATAATCTCTATATCTATATAGAGATGGACCTGATTTGCTAGCATTTTGTTGAAAATGTTTACATCTATGTTCATTGGGGTATTAGTCTACAGATTTTGTTGTTGTTGCTGTGTTTTTCTCTGGTATTGGTATCAGAGTGATGCTGGCCTCATAACATGAGTTTGGAAGGGTTTTCTTCAATTCATTATTTTTCAATAGTTTGAGAATATTTGACATTGGTTCTTTAAAAGTTTGTTAAAACTGGGATAGGATGTAACTGAGTGGTAGGGCACTTGCCTAGCATATGTATTGCCTAGATTCAATCCCCAGCAACACACACAACCTTACCCACAGAGGAAGTTCTCAAAAATTTGGCACTGAAGCCATCTGGTCCTGGTATTTCTTTGTTAGAAGACTTAATTCTGATTCATTCTTGGTATGTGTTGTTGGTCTATTTAGGTTTTCTATGCCTTCATGATTCAATTTTGATAGCTTATCTTATGTAGAAATTTATCCATACCTTCTATGTTTTCTAATTTATTTGCAAATAATTGTTTATAATAATCCCTAATAATCTGGTGTATTTCAATGGTGTTTGTTGTGATATTGTCTTTTTCATCTCTGATTTATTTGGGTCTTCTCTTTTTCATTTCTTGGTTAGTCTACCTAAAGATTTATTAATTTTGTTGGTCTTCACAAAACTTCACAACTCTTCATTGATCTTTTGTTTTTTACTCTGCATTTTATTTTTTCTTGATTTTTTTTAACTTTCTATTAATTTGTAGTTTGGTCTGTTTTTCCTTTTTTAAGTCCTTAAATTATATAATTTTTCTTCTTCTTTTTTTCCTAACTGGATTATTTCTGCTCTTGAGCCCCTCCACTGTATGTTTTACTTCATTTCTGATTGGTTCTTTTTTGTTATTTCCATCTTTTCACTAAATTTCCCATTTATATCATAAATTGTCTTCCAAATTTCATTGAATTGTCTGTCTATATTATTTTCTATCTCATTTTAGGTATACTTACAATCATGATTTTGAATTCTTTGTGATGCAATTTTCTAGTGAATTTTGTTCCTTCTTTTTCATGCTTCTTACATCCTTGCATTGGTATTTGTGTATCTGGTGAGACTGTTTCCTCTATCAATTTTACCAGGTGGCACTTGTAGTAAAATAATTTCTACTGGAGATATGTCCATGTGTTTCTGTTGGCTATACCACATTGACTTTGGTTCAAAGGAAAGTGCTTAACTGTAGTATCCATGTAGTTTCTTCAGTTAATATGTTGGTGAAGTTGGCAGGTATCTTTGTGTCCTGGGATGCAAGGGTTGTGGTATTGAATCACCAGATGAAATGCTGTTCTCTTGGGTGGTACAGGTTTACTGGAAACTCTGGGTATGCTGAGCCCAGATAACAAGATGGAGCACCCATTAGTTTCTGTGGGATATAAGAGTAAGGCTACATAGTAAGCCCAGAAGAATGGGGAGCAGAGTTCTCAGTAGTGCATAGGATACCTTTTGGTGTCTGAGGTCTGCCTCATAGCCAGGCCATTCCAGGAGGCCCAGATGGGGCATTATTAGTGCCCAGTATTTGGGGGTAAATTTGTGAGACCTTCAGGAACCCATCTGCTCAGGAAGTTCTTCTTAGCTACTTTCTGAGACTGGGTAGGCAGGGGCAAATGTCTGATTCTCAGGGTCCCAATGGATTGAGCTCCAGAGAATGATCTGCTCAACTCTTTCTAGGACCCACAGGAGAATGGACATGGCTACTCAGTTGTTGGCCAGGGGCTTTTTCTGGCTGAGACATTCTCAAAAGGCTGGTTAGCTGCTTTCCACACTTGTAGGTGTGTGGGCAGGACTGATATTCTGATTTATGGGCCTATGTGAACTAAGCTGTTCATGGTGGGCTGCCTGGTTATTTTTTAGCATCAAGTATGTGTGGGCAGGGCAACTTAGCTGTTTCTGTGGCAGCAAAAAGGTGGGAAGGGCCTGGAGCCTAGGATGGGTTAGCAGGGCTTCATGGCTACTTATGGTGTATAAAAAGAGTAGGAAAGCCTGCTATACTTTATCTGGGGGCTTCTACAGTCTGTGGTGATCAATATGGGCTGACAGCTTATTTCCCAAGGCTGTGGAAAGGTAGGCAGGTTATCTGGGCAGGTTCACAGGGTTGGGTCAGCAGAGCTGCTGGGGGAAGCTGCCAGCTACTTCAGAGGACTTTGGGTGGATGGGGATTCAAGATGGCTCCATGAAGCCAAAGCCTGGGTGACAGAATGCACAATATGGTCTGGGCTCTTTCTTCAAGGCAATAAAACCTCATGCTAAGCTACTAGTTCTCCAAACTCAGTTCAGGGATGGGGAGGTCCAAAGGGTCCTGCAAAAGTAAATGCTTTGGGTATCTGTGGCATGAATGGAGATTACCAGGGGCCTCTTCTTACCTTTTCCCTCCAAGCAAAGTCCCTCTTGGCTTGAAATTGGAACAGTAGATGCTGTGTTGCTTAGTTTTCTTCTTTACAAGGCCATTGTGTCTCTTCATGCCCTAAAACATCTTTACCACATCTCCACTGCATTCTAATACTCTGCCTCAAACATTCCATGAGATAGCTATTGTCTTTCTTCTTTTTATCCTTTGTTGTGGAGGGAGGTACTCCAGGCACTTCTAGTTATTCATCTTTCTCAACAATCCTATTAACTAGTCATTTGATCTTGGGCAAGTTACTTAACCTCTAAACCTCAGTTACTGCAACTGTGAAGTGGGAATAACAATGAAAGCTAATCAAATATGCTGCACAAGAAATGTGAAAGCAGATTTATGTCACTAACACATCATCTCACACATCTGGTATTTAGTGAATAATGAACAACTCTGAGTCTCCTTCCTTCCATGCTTAAAAAATTCAAAATTATTTTAAATTACTAGATTTCTCAGTTATAATGTCTGGATTTCAGAGGGGGGGGAGTATGCTTGTGCTATAGTAGATTTAGAATCAGCAACCATTTGTACGTATTATTTTGTTAATTATTCAAGGTCCTGCACTTAGACTTTGAAGGATGAAAAGACTGAGACCTAGCCCTTAAATTTAGGAGGCTATGATCTAGTAAGAGATACATATTTGTAAAATGAACAAAATTTGGATAGAAAGAAAGTGATAAAATATAAAAACAAGTAACTATGAGAGCACAGCAGTTTCCTATTAGGAAACTCAAAGATGTCTACTCAGGTATTTAGGCATTTGAAGTGGGCCTTAAAGATGGAACCTTATTTCCCCAGGCAAAATTTGCTTGGGAATGCTTAAACTGAATAAACCATACAAGTTGAGCACGCCTAATCCCAAAATCTGAGCACCCCTAATGCTCTGAAATCCAAAACTTTTTGAACATCCACATGATCCTCAAGAAGTTTCAGATTTTTGAACACTTCGGATTTCAGATTAGAAATGCCCAACCAGTAAAGTCTATGCAAATATTACACAAAGCCAAGAGCCTGGGAAATTCAGGGACAGACAAGTGGTCCAAAGTGACTGGAGTCTAAGGAATGCAGAAAGGTGAGGTGACTTCCCAGTGTTTCCGTGTTGGATGACTAAATGGAAAGATCAGTGTGTAGAAAGACTGTTAGAAGAAAGATGAGTTATGAGGAAAGAGGAGATAGGAGAAAATGTGTCCAAATTTGGGTGAGTTGATTTAGGAGGCTGGCAGAAGTGCCATATGGGGATATGCAGCAAGCAGTTAGGAATTTGGAGTAGGTTGGATTATTTTGACTCAAGAGCTCTGTCTGCCAAACCAAATGTCCTTCCTATAACTATATGAATATGCACTACAGAATATTTTAGAGATAACAGCCTTGAAAATTGAAATAATCACTTGACAGGCTATTTTTCTACCCTAAGAGTTGAATACCTTTCTTTCTAATTATTCTTATTTATGTATCCTGTGAATTTTTCACACACTCTTACTGTTACACTTGTTATATATACCTGTTTCAGAAAGCATTGAAATGTATCATGTAGCTCTTCTCAATTATGCCCCACAGAAGTGATAATTAAGGCTTTATCTTTTTAGATAGACTGTTTCCAACTTTTTGGCCAAACAGTTCTTTTGGAATAAACTTGTAAAGAGTTCTGAAAGCATTTTTTTCAAAGTCAAGAAAATGTGTTATGAGTTAACCAGGCCTGAAGAATACCCTGGATTTCATTGTTCTAAATATCTGGATTGTGATCTTATACATCATTGGAAAACCAGACCAAGGGTAGTTAATAATGAATGTTTAATGTTTAGAACAAATACTGCCTTTTCATGATGACTTGTTTCTCTTAAAAATTTGTATCTGGCAGGAATTGACATTTTTTCTTTCTTTTTTTTTTTTTCTCTCGATCCCAGCCACTAGATCAAAACTGATGTAGATTAGGCCAGTCTTTTTGGCTAACTTTTAAGTGTCTTGAAAGTTTTCTTATATAGCTGGTGACTTTTATTAGGCTTTGAAATATCACAGTAACTGTAGAAACACTAAACTATTTTTTTTCTTTTTCAATATGCTAGAATATTTGTAGAGAATTTCAGATTATTGTTCTAAGAAAAAAAATGAACATTAATAAAGCATTTTTATTCATTTTTTTCAACTTCTGCTTTTTACTTTTGGAAAATTTTAACTTATATTTTCCAACTTTTGTGATACTACTTCAGCACCACTAACAATTAGTTATGTTGATTATTCATACTTCCAAAGAGAGACTCAAACAAAAGACCTTTCAAAATACCACTTTTGTGCATGTTCTCAAGAGCATCACATCTAGTGGATTCTGGGAAATGGAGCCTGTACTTATTATTTCTCTTGCTCTCTTCTCTATAAGCCAATTTCTCTGCCTTTCCTATATGCAGTAGTGGACTTCTGGGTACCACTGAGGTTGGGGCTCTAGAGGAGAGCCGAGCTGGGACTTCTTCAGTAGTCACATAAGAGGCCAATATCACTCTGGGCATTCATTCCTTGAGAATCAGAACTTGGAGGGTGCAGAGGAGCTTGGCTCACCATGATCAGAATTATAGCATATGATTTACTGTAAAATAGTCTTTCTGGCCCCAGCAACCCAGTGAAAATCAAAAAAAAAAAAAAAGGAAAGACTAAGACTTACCTACTCCCAAGGTGAAGGGGTAGTGATGTGCCTGAGTTTGGGTAGTGGCAACCGCATGCAGCACAAAGCCAGCTCACTGAAGTAAAGGATGTTCTACCTTCCATCTCTTGAAGGGCATCTGGTAGTGTTTCCTTCTAAATACCCAGGTCAGTATGTTGTCTACTTAGGCAGCTGTAACAAAATACCATAGCCTGGGGAGTTTACTTAGCAGAATTTTATTTCTCATCGTTTTGGAGGCTGGGCATTTCCACCAGGTGCTAGCACAGTCAGTGTCAGATCAGGGCTCACTCGATCACTGACAGTCATCCTTTCCCTATAACCCCACATGATGGAAAGGGCAATGGATCTCTCTGGGGTCTTTTTAAACTTTACTATTTGCATTCATGGGAAATGAGGGAGAGAGGATAGGGAGTGTGATCAAACAAAGGTGTCCCCAAAACAGTACTTTTAGAGGAAATAGACGACAATTCTCACATAAGAACAAAGTGAGCAATTAAATGTAAAGGTAGCAGAATACAACAGTCACTAATATGCCATTATGTAAAAATGGGAGTATGTAACAGATGTGATTCTGCAATCTGTATTTGGGGTAGAAATGGGAGTTCAAAACCCAATTGAGTCAAATGTATGAAAGATGATATATCATGAGCTCTGTAATGTTTTGAACAATCAATAAAAACAAAAAAAAATCAAGCACAGTATGAAAAACAGCAAGACAAACTAACAGCAAAACAAACATTAAGCACACATGAGTTTTATGACTTAATAATCCAATAGAGAAGAGAAAGGTTTGCTGAGGTCTTAATTAATGAACTTAAAGGAAGGCGCCTTTATCTCAAACCTAGATCCAACGTACACAAATGAAAACAGGAGGGAAAAAGTTAGGAATCAGAGGTGTGCTCCAGAAGACCCAAATGTGAGTCAGTGGCATTCCAGAAAGGAAAAGGGAATCTCTGTGAGAAAGGAATATTTTTTTTTAATTTCAATAAAACCTACAATGGGTGTGGAGTGGGGGAAGGAATTCTTCCAGTTGTCTCTTCTGAGAAGGAATAAAGGGGGAGATACAGAGTGTTCTTCAGAGTCTCATCTTCTGGAGGTAGAAAAAGGAGAAGAATAGTTAGTTCTTCTTCTGGAGAAGAATAGTTAGTATCTTGTTTTCAATTAGTAGTAGAGGAATATATGTCTGAAAAAGTTTTAGGAATGGGAAAGCAACCTTAAAAAAATAGAAAATTAAAGTAGAAACTTCAGTTAATATGGGAAAAAATGGAGAAGAACAAATTGATGAAACCTGAAAATAAGAAAGAAAACCTATGAAGCAAATACACCATGCCAAAAAGACAAGCGAAAGGAACAGAGTCAGGTATTTCAATTATTAAACATATGCATAAATGTTTATGCTGACATTAAAAGACAGAGACCTTAGAGAGTTAAGCAAAAAATCAGCTTTATGCTACTTACAGTATACACTGTTAAATCTGTGATGAAGAAAACTGAACATAAAGAAAAGGCAATGTGTACTACGCTTAGGTAAAACAGAAGAAAGCAGGAGTGGTGATATGAATGCCCCGTGGGTATGAACTGTGGACTTGAATATAGTAAAACCATAAACCGTTAATTAGGCAATTATGAAAGACAAAATTTGCAAAGAAAATAAAAAACTTTGGCCATTTAATAATGTAGACCAAAACTTTTAGCAAACTCAGAAAACATATTAGGAATGCAAGGAAAACTTATGAAAATGCAATTTTTTTGCAGATATTTTCAATTTATCATTTTCTGAGTTGGACAGATCAAATAAGACAAAACAGAAGTCATGACAAAGAACTGAACAATCAATAAACTTCATTTAATAGATATACAGAACCTGTCATATAGCAAACAGATATATATTATATATATATATAAACATGTCTATACATATAAATTTTAAAACGTGTCTATGTATGAATGAAACACAAAAATTCATAATTTATAGGCTGAGCAAAATTTTAAAAGTAGAAATTTTACAGGCAAATTTCTCAGCTTCTAATCATCTAAAAATTTAAAGTAATTTACAAAATGGTGACCCTCCCCAAAATTCTTGGCCCTATTCTCATACCAAATATTTAAGATCTAGTAATATCCAGAATCAGAGAATAAGCAGAAAAGAAAGAGAAAAGTGAAAAAGAACCAAAAAGTACCAAAATTTAGGGGGGGAAAAGTCTTTAAAAGATTTGATAAAAACTTGTGCTAACTCAATGAAAAAGAAGAGTAGAAAGTATCATTAGATTTCACAAATATCTATAAAGTAAGATTAAGCCCCCTCAAGAGTCTGATGAGGGAAACTGGAATAGAGAAAGAGAGAAGTGTCTATTTGCAGAAATAAGTTAAAAGGCATACTGAAATGAAATGATGTTAAGTGAACACAACACACACTTATGGCACCCTCATGAAGGAACAGAAGAAAAAGATAAAGGACCTCATTGATCCCCCCACACACACTGCAATGAAGGACACTTGGATATAAAAAATATTAGAAAAATATTGAGTTAAGTTCAAGAAGAGCCCACCTCTTCTTTGACCCTTCTGAAAACTCTGCTTCACCCAGTGCAGGAAGAGCTGCTGCCCTGGCCACGCTCTGGAGGCACCAAGGGCTGTCATGCTCGCAGAAGCAGATGGAGGTTGCCAGGTTGAACATTTCAGAAACTCAGAGTCAGAGAATCTAAATTAAAAATCAAATTGGTCTCATTTGTGCACTTTTGAATATGTGTCTCACAGCCAAAAATAAGTCTTCAGAAACATTATAACTGCGAAAAATAGACCTGTGAAAACCAAGCCTTTTCCTAGCTCTTCCTCTGAGCAGCATGCCTTGAGACTGCTATTGGAAGGAAAGAGCATCAGTGTTCAGAGATTAAAATGTGTCTCAGTAAATGTGTTCCCAAAAACTTACGGGGTAAACTAAAATTTGTTCATTCATATCTTTCCATCCATTTGCATTAGCCTTTCACAGATGACTTAGCCTCGTTACATTTTTTTTCTTTTGAATTGATAATGCCTGATAATGTTTTTGTTTCAAATTTCTCTCAGCCCCTTTGTTCATGTAATGAACTATAAAACACTTTCACTCATGACGGCCTCCACAAACTATACTGCACATCCTGACTTCTTTTTATTATTATTATTGTTTTTATTTGTTCTTTTTAGTTACATATGACCACAGGATTTGGCATAGCATACATATCTGGAGTTACACTGGTCATATATTCATACACGTACATAGGAAAGTTATGTCCAATTCATTCTACTGTCTTTCCCACTCCCACCCCCCATCCTTACCCCGCTAAGTCCCGACTTCTCATCATAGCTGGAGGGTCCCATCTCCAGAACTCAAAACTAACTGTTCTGCATTCCACAACAATCTACCGTCCATGAGGAGCAGGTGATAACCCTCACAGACGAACCAGCAAAAGCCAACCCTGCATCTCTCTACCTATTTGCCACTTACCACACCTGCCATTTTTTTTTTAAATCCTGTTGACTTGAAGTCAAGGCAAAACTTCACCCTTATTGCCTTTATGGCTTTGAATAATTCACTTAGCTTCTCTGACCCTCAATTTCCTCATCTAAAGAATATAGATACTAAAGCTTGCCTTTGACCAGATCACTATGAGGATCAAATTTTAAAAGGAACAATGTATGAGAAAGTGGGTTGCACACCATAAGCATGCCTGCTGCATCTCCAAGTGGCTGTCCTGAAGGCATCCAAGACATTGCATGTCTGATATTAGTTACTCATAGTCTCCCATAAATTGAGTCCTCTTTGCACATTTTATATCTCAGTTCATGGTCATTCTTGGCTCTTCTTCTCCCATCTTCTTATTCATCTGCTGGCCAATAAGTCTTTTAGGATCTAATAAATATTTTAAATATATTTATCAACCTGTGCATTTGTAATATCATTGCTCCATTTATGGTCTTATCTTCTCTTGGCTATATTATTGTCAAAGCTACCCAAATGTTTTCTTGAGGAAAACAAAACTAACAGGTATCTATATCAATCACTGACACTCGGCATAATCCCATGAGAGAGATTTCCTTTATTTCATAGATAAGTAAACTGAGGCTACAAGAGGCTGAATACCTTTCCCAAGGTGCATGTAGCAGATATTCGTCATGGTTGGCTCTGAACTTCACATTCTCTCATTCTAAATTCATGCTCTTTCTACTATGCATGTTGTTTCCAGGAAAAAAAAAATTATAAAGAGGACTTATTCATCTCTTCTCCTCAACTTCTTTCTTCCTCACAGGTTCTAAAGTTACATAGAGGTGAGGAATCAATCTAGACTGAGTACTGAGTACATTCTTCCTACGTTGATCGCTCTACTCCTGGGTTCCTCAACCTTGGCCCTGTTGACATTTGGCGATGGATAATTTTTTATTGTGAGAGTTAGACTCTTCATTGTAAGAAGTCTCATCAGCATCTCTAGTCTCTATCCATCAAATACCAACAGCATCCATTTCTCTAAATTTGTGACAAAAATGAATCTCTCCAGACATTGCAAAGTATTTTGATGGAATTTTTCTTGATTCAGAACTGCTGTCCTGCTCCTAAGGTCATCCTAGCCCTATTGATTGTGCTTTTAAAAATCACACCTAGAGATGAAGATGGTGGGGGAGCTTCTGTGGTTTAGATATGTTCCCCAAAATTCATGCGTTGGCAACTTAATCCCCAATGTTACAATATTTGGATTAGTTGCCCTTATAAAGGACTTGAAGGATGGAGTTCCCTGCTTCTTTACCCCACCACCTTCTGCCATGTGAGAATACCATGTTCCTCCCCTCAAGAGGATGCAATGTTCAAAATGTCATCTGGGAGGCAGAGACAAGGTTCTTACCAGCCATTGCACATGCCTACATACACCTTGATCTTGGACTTTCCAATCTCCAGAGCTGTGAGAAATAAATTTTGGTTCATTATAAATTGCCCAAAGTCAGGTATTCTGTTATAGCAGCACAAACAGATGAAGACAGGGTCCAAGTTTCCTTTAGGTAGGAGTTGATGAATGCCAGTGTTTGGAGTGGTTTATTGCTGGGCTTGTTGGTCCTGATATCTGGGTTTTGATTGCCTTCTAGCAAATTATCTTCTTCATTCACTTGTTTAAGTATCTTTGACCCCACTCAACAGACTTACTAAAAGACCTACTTCCTTCATAACTTGGTATTTTACCTTAGCTGCACTACTGCTCTAGACCTGATATATTCCAGTTCTCCAAACAAATTGTGAGGGGCAATTTGGGCTAGACAAATCATCCCCTGTTACTCAAAACACTTAAGTGTTGCTGTGAAGGTATTTTGTAGAGGTGATTAGTGTCCAAGATCCTTGACTTTAAGTAAGGGAGATTATTTCAGGTAATCTGGGTGAGTCTTATTCAGTCAGTTAAAGGTCCTTAAAAGGAGAATTGAGGATCTCCTCCAGAAGAAATCCCACCTGTGCACTATAGCTTCAGCTTGTGTGTGGGATTCCCAACCTTCTTTTCCTGATGACCTGACCTATAGATGTCAGAGCTGCTTAACCAATCTGTGTAATCACATATATTGTTCCTTGTAATAAATCTCTTAATATATATTTTCTGCAGATTCTTCTCTTTGGTAGAACCTGACCAATAATTGAATCTTGCCCATGAATCGTCCATGTCTATGGTTAAATCTGAGCTATTTCCTGTAAGAATTTCCTTATTGCCATCCTGCCTCTGAATCTCTACTTGCTCACAGAGGTAGACACTAAAGACCCCTCCAACACCAGTTGCCTCCCTACCTGCAGGTCCTCTTGTCATCTACCATGAGAATTCTAAATACCAACTGCACACTGAATGACCTTGCCTTCTGATACCTATCTTCCTGAGGTGTTCAAACCACCTCCTCTTAACAATGGATGTGGCCACTCTCAAGTTCTTTCCACCCTCAATCTCCCTCATCTTATTTCAAATGAGATCCAAGGACTAGTGCTACCTGAACAAAAACATCATTGATTAGAAGTTCAGAGAAAGAATGAAAAGCCCTTTCTTACTCAATATATTTCAGTCTTGAGAGAGAAAAATAACACAGGCAAAGAAGGGGTTAGTGTTGTTTGCTTGTTTATTGTGTTTTGATAATTTTATCCTCTAACTGTAGAGAATACATATGATATAATCCCATCAACACTTTATTAGGATTGTTGATAGTTTTCCCCAGAGAATTATATAGTCCATATAGAAACAAGTATTGTTCTTGGAATTCTTAATCAACAAAAACAGAATTTGAAATAATATTGCCTTTTTAATATCCCAGCCTCTACTAATAGTAATACTGGAAAATGTCCATTAATAAACATGATGACTTAGCAAATTAGTTTCTATATAAAGCACATTTATTAAAATGAGTTTCATTTGTACTGGAATCTGTACTCAGTACAGTAGCTTTTTGATTTACCACAGGGTTATGTCTAGGTAAAACCATTATAAA
Organism: Ictidomys tridecemlineatus; assembly: GCF_052094955.1. NCBI lineage: Eukaryota > Metazoa > Chordata > Mammalia > Rodentia > Sciuridae > Ictidomys > Ictidomys tridecemlineatus. The sequence continues at coordinate 31,436,565 of NC_135490.1, forward strand.
TTGAAAATATCATTAGCTAAAGTTATTTAATATACCGAATACTGTATTAGTCTGATGTTTCTATAACAAAACACCCGAGGTTGGGAACTTTATAAGTAAAAGAGATTCATTTAGCTCATAGTTCTGCAGGTTCAAGGGCATGATGGCTGCCATAAGTTCAGCTCTGGTGAGGACTCATGGAAGATGACATCACAAAGACAAGAGCATGGGTGAGAGACAGAGAGACCACATGGTAAGCCAGGAAGCCAGCAGGACTGTGGAGGAGAAAGACTTATTCTTTTATAACAGGTCTCTCTGCAGAATTAACCACAGTCCCAATAGAACTATCTTAATCCCTTCTGAGGGCAGCACCACCAATGATCTGAAGCACCACCCCCCACTAGGCCCTTCCTGTTAGCAGCACGACACCTGTAGAGCAGCCTTCCAACACTCAAGCTCTTGGAGAAAAATCACCTACAGACAATAGTACCTGGTGAGCATCACAGTTTAGCAAGACAGAACACTGTAAGTTGTTCCACAGCTGTGGGGTCAGTTGGGAACTGTGGCTTGCTGTCATTGTCCAGCATCTCCAGAGAGTATCTTACTACATATTGTTAGCCTAGGAAAAGATCAGAATTTAAAGTACAGATTTTATGAACGCATGTCACTTTTGCATCATTGTAAGCTTGAAAAATTAAAAGTCAAACCATCATAACTCAACATCCTTCTGCCAATGTGTTATGTCCAGAGCTGAGATCCTTGGAAGTTGTTAGAGGGTATGAGGCACCAGGGGTAGAAGGCTCAGAACCTCTTGTAATCTGCAATGACGACAACTCCTATGTTTGGCTCTGTCTTCCAGATAGACTGGGCCGGGAAAGCGTTCACCACCATTCAAGGGATTTATTTCCCAGGATTCAGCTATCAGTAGTGTAAAAAGAAACTTATTAAGAACTAAAAACTCTAATAATCTGGGTGACTTTAATTTCAGCCTATGCTTTCACAGTAGATTAAGTACTAAAAAATGTTCAAATTTTCTTGGTCTCAATGATTTGTGATGATAGGCACACTGAATTAGAAATGTGCTAAAACAACAACGGTAGTTTGGGACCAAAATGCATTCACCCCTCAACATCAGCTTGGATCATACTGCTTTTTTTTTTACAGCATGTGCCATTGCTCACAAAAGCGTAAGTTCAATATTTGCAAGGAAAACATGTGATCCCACAGTGAAAGCATCACCGCTGTAAATATTTTCATGTTCTAATGGGGACCTTGAGGTGTTGTTCTACAAAACAATATCCCTTTCTTATGTGCTAGAGATAGAGAACAGGGATTTGGAGCCTTATTATTATTATTGTTCACGTTTTTCTCGAATGTCAGTGTCAGCACATCTGGCTCGGTGGATCATGGGGGTTTTTTCCCCTTATGTATTTCCTATCTTTGCCCTTGTGTGTGTGTGTGTGTGTGTGTGTGTGTGTGTGTGTGTGTTTCCCCTCTGTAGAATTACTTACCTTATTCAATACAACCTAAATTCCAAAGACAGTCAGATATGCATGTATCATTTAAAATTTAAAGAGAAGTGGAATATAAATATCCACAGTGTTGTCTTTATTTCAGTTCTGCTTTTTATTCAAGTGGAATATTCCCTGAGGATTTTGGACAAATCACTCCAGCTACCTCTAGAGTGGTTCCAGTCCTTGTCATGGACATGCCCCATACAGCTTTCCTTCCCTGGTCCCGCATGCTCCCCGAACTGGACTTCTCTCTGTTCTTGAAACAGATTCTGGGCTTTCTCTCTCCAGTGGCTTTTCTCACATCTCAACTGGCTGCTATCCAAGAATTCCCATCTCCCTCCCCCCCAGCCCCTACCTGCGTGTTCCTCCAATAAACTGAAATGCCTCTTGCTCCATAGAGCCCTCCAAGATTACTCTAGAAGGAAATCCTCTCTTCTTCCTTGGAGTCCCCTTCACCATTTTGTCACAGTTCCCATTTCATACCATGCATTATAATCCTTTGTCTATAATTAGACTCCTTGAAGACACAACTCTGGCTTAATTGCTCTTTAAAATTCCACAGCACCTAGCAGAGTACTTAGTACTAGTGAACGCCAAGTAAATATTGATTAATTGAAAGACTAAATGAATTTATGGCACAATTTAGCTGTTTGCAGCAGTCTTGTTATGTTTGCCAACAAGTGGTTTCTGCATAAGAGATACTTATACAGCTGCTGGATAGGAAGCTTCGGTGGGGTGGCATCAGTGTGTTGAAACACCAAAGACATAGGAACTGTCACGGAAGGTCAGTTCAATGAAATCCGCCTCTGCAGGGCCTACTATTTGCAAGTTACCCAGAAGATTTGAGCCACACATCATTGAATAATAATAGCAACTCATGCATGTATAGCATTTCATTCCCACATAGGCTACTCTAAAAAGCAACTTCTTTTTGGTTCTGTTCCTACCCAGTTACACAGTAGTAGTGTCTCCAGGAGAATCTTTGAAAGTACAAGGCCACAACAGATAATGTCTCTGCTGCTTAAGTGGATTTGGGGAGCTCAGGATTATTTTGTGCAGAATGATTTTATACATCACATTACATAATGAGAGCTGAAGAACCAAAGAGCTTTTCTTTGGCCAATTGATAAGAGACTAGAGAAGGTGTGATATTTTTGAAATAATAAATGTCACTTCACCAGTGTTTTCTTTCCTTTTTTTTTCCTGGTTTTTGATATCTTAGGAGTTCTTTCTCCCTCCCCTACTCACCAAACTTCTGGCTATTCTCCAAAAATTACTTGTCAGTAAAAATTGCTCACACAGTGAAATAAAAACCCTAAGCAGATAAAGGAAGAGAGATAAATCACTTGCCAACCTAAATGCTTCAATAGTGAGTTTATTACCTTGTGTTTCTTTTTTTATACTTTAAAGTTCTCAAACTTTGTAATATGGCATAATTGATTGGTGGTAGGTTTTTTGTGTGTGTCATTTTTTTTGGTGAAGAATTCAAAGTTAGGATCATTTAATAAAAGGGAATTGTTATACTCCATTATAAGTTTTTAGAGGGAAGAGACTTATTTAAGGGAAGAGGCTCAGTGTTGTTAATTGTAGTAATGCCTACTTATATTCCACATTTTAAATTTTGAGACTCCATGAAGTTGCTGAATTGGCCCTTTATATTTGTACTAAAGTATAAATAGGAGCTTTGTCTACCAAACTTCTCCATTCCTTCTCCACATTGTTCAGAATGGTTGCATACTGTATTCTTTCACTGTTTCAATCACACCACAAGTCAAGAGATTCATTTTTCTTTCTTCACTTAACTGTGTGGAATGCATAGGTGACACTCACCGAATGTCCTTTGAGGAGAAAGTAATAATGCTTTAAAATGCATTTCCAAATTTAAGTCATCTACTTTTGGCAACTTTGGAGAATATCTTTGACAGTTCTTAGGAAGTTCTAGGTTTTCCAGGTTTTAATTTTAGGGTGGGGGGGGGGGAGAGGCTGTACTAATAATTCTCCTACATATGTCAAGCAAAGACATTTTTCTTATCTCAAATGAGTTCTTCTATGGCTATTAGCTTTAATTAGAGAGCTGACATACAATTACATGTAAATAGTGAGGCAATGAGTTTTCTATCTCAAAAAAGAGAAAATAAAGAAAAATTTCAAGAAGCATTGAAGGGTTTAACTGAGACAGGGGAGAAGTGATTAGCATTTTATTTCTTACAGGTGATATTCAAAGTATGAAGTCAAGCATGATAGTAGCTGTCTGCAGAGTGCCAAATGTTTCCACTGGAAGACATGAGTGAAAACTGGCTACCGAATGAGGGTTGCTTGGGTAACATTATTCAGCAGCCATTACTATCTTTAGCCAGAGCAGGGATCAGTGAGAAAGCATGGGATACATGAATCTTTTTTTCTAGAATAGACCTTAATTACCTGCCTTGACTTCTATCACTGTGCCCTCCACTCCCTATTCCCCTGCTTATTGTTTCTGTGGTCTCTTTCTCTTTTCTTCTCTGTAAAGTTGTCAGAAAGAGCTATTGTAGAAGTATATGAACCATTCATATCGAGAGCCTCCTCCCATCCCAAAGAGTGGCCTTTTTAAAGTAACTTCAGCACTTTCCTGTCAATCAAGAATTTGCTTTTTGAGTAGGAGTTCCAAAGGCATCAAGACAAAAAAAAAGAGTCACTTAGATCTCTGTTTTGATTGGCTGAAGCCCTTTAAATAATTTATATATGACTGTAATCACAATATTTCTTGCCTGATGAGCTTCTATACTGGAATCAATGATGGGGAAAAAAACCAATACGCTAAGTTGTTGATAGTAACCCCTGGGGAAAATATTTCTCTACTAAGGCATTCTTACTATAACTATTGGAGATCTGGAAATGTAACAAAAAATTGAAATTATGAAACCAGTGAAGGAAAGTATTGCTTGTAATCGCCGTCGTCTTTCTCACAGCTTGACTCGATGACAGCTTGATAGGTTTATTGCAGTTGGCATTGGATTGCTTTGGCTCACTAAATGGTAGCTATCTCATATGCCCTTGATTGTGCTCAAATTAATCAAAGTCTTTTGAAGTGATGGCTTTTGTGTACAGGGTGAAACAGCATCATTTTAAAGATTGTTGCATCTTAAAATGATACAGAAATATGAAGCCACTTAAAAGACAAAGTTTTTGCTGAGGGTGCTGCTTAGCCTTATGAAGGACTTTGTGTCTAAGGTTTTTCCCATATTTTTCTAATAACATAATCTATTAATAGTGCTGCAAGTATGTGCATGGTTCACATCACGAAGACTGCTCTCAGCAAACATCTTTTGAATATGATATAGGACAATGTAAAACAACAATTCCAAATTGTCTGATTCTAAAGCCAGAAAAGTATATACACTTAAATGTCACATTTTTCCATTTTTATATGTCATGAGGGGGAAAGGTGAAAAATGCCTAAATCACAACAGCGTGAGTTGCTGATCAGGCCAACCGTTAATATTCAAGGCACCTGCAACAATGAAAAAAATCAAAATTAATGAAAAATGATCCTCTAACTCACTGGACTCTATTCTGCTTGGTGCCCCAGCTATGCTCTGATGGAGAGTAGATTGCTTAGGGAGGTACATTAATTATTTCAGGCCACTAGGTTATAATGCATTAAGGCCACCGGGCACTATCTGACATTTGAGGACAGGCTTAGTAAGTGGGCACACAGAGTCCATTTAATTGATAGTTATGTAAAGTTATGGGCCACCTGTCACATTTTTAATTCAATTCTCTGAAATGACTTCAGTGGCCTTACTAGAATAGCATTCCTATGTGTTATAAGAGTCTGATATTTCTACTAGCCCTGTAGATCTGTTATTTAAAAGAAGATTCAGAATAGTTGATATTCATACTTGCTCTCTCCAAAAAATATGAGAAAATTAAATCAGGTCTTTTCCATTGTTTTATTCATATAGAAAATAAAGTACAGGGATTTGGAAAGGTGTTCCAAATTGTAGTACCAAGTAAGGGAGATTGGTTAAAGGCATTGTTGATCTGTTTTTTAGGTATTTGGTAAACTTCAGAAAGGAAATCTAATTCAGCAAATGTAGGGCATATTTTATAGTCTGTAAAATACCTTCAATTACAAAACACATTTAACATAGTGCTCTGAAAGGAATAAAGATTCCATTCTAAAACATTCCCTTTTTTATTTTACATAAAATATGGAAAACTTTGCCTTAGAACTCAATAAATATGGTATTTCACAGATTCAAGATAAAAAGTGTGTTTTTAAGGAAATGGCTTAATCAGACTCAATTAAAAAAATCGATTCTTCCCTAAATCTTCCTGCCTTTTCCATCCCTCCAATTTGATATCTGAGTCATGGGATTTCTCAGAGGAGATGGTCCATTGTATATGCCTATTTGTGAACCCAGAACCCTTTCATAATTGATACATAAAAAGTACATTCGCCAATTCATGTTTTAAAAAGTTCTATGCAAAAGAAATAATGGATGGAAAATTTTCCCATAAATACCTAGAACAAATTTGTCAGTAATAGATTAAAAGACATATAAAGACATGCCAGTTACATATCCTAGTTTCTATGAAGTTTTAACTCATAACATTTTCCTACTCTATGTACTCAAAAGCGAAGTCCTAAGATAATCTTGAAATGAATACAGTTATCCATAATTATTTGGAGTAATAAAAAGCAAAGGAAAACTAACCACTCACTGTTTAATAAACACAAACAATTGTTAGATGCTGATAGCACTATTCATGATAGCAGTTAATTTTATGGTCATCAGTAGTAAAACTATTAAGAGAACAAAATGAAAAGGTGTGAAGGGATCCGAATGTAATTGATTTACTCCACAAAGTTTCTAGATTGACAGCTGCACTATTGTTAGAGGTCAAGGCAGTGAAAGCACAGTATTTCCTTCATCTGTCAGTCAATCACTAGATAAACTTGAGTCCCTACTAAGGACCAAGGCTAGGGCTGATCTTCTGAGGCTATCAGCAAAGTAGCTATTAGGATTTTCATTACTATATTCCCAAAGTGATTTAAAAATATGAAAATGCAATCAGTGTTTTGTTGATTATTACTTTAAAGTAGCAGATCTTAACCCTAGCTATGCATTAGAATCATCTAGGGAACTTTTGAAAAATCCAGATGCCTAGGCCCACCCCCAGAGATTTGGATTTAATTGGTTTGGGGTGAAGTTCTAGCAAAGGTATTCTTTAAAAGCTCCCTAGATGATTTTAATGTGCAACCAAGGTTAAGAACCAGTGCTCTAAAAGAAGATAAAATTCCACTGTTCATCCCTACTGAAAATAGAAGATTTCAGCCACTTTCAAAGAGCCACATTCCTCTTTTTTTCCCAAGATAGAATCATAGCTTTGTATAAGTAGCACAAAATTTGGGACCAAGAGAACCGGTTCTGATTCCATATCTATCATTTCCTAGGGGGCTGGGGATATAGCTCAGTTGGTTGAGTGCTTACCTAGCATGCACAAGGCTCTAGGTTCAATCCCCAGCACCACCAAAAAAAAAAGAAAGAAAGAAAGAAAGAAAAAGAGTCTATCATTTCCTGGCTGAGTAACATTGGACAGGGGAATCTTTTAAAACAGAATCACAATATCACCTTTCTCACCTTTCAAGATTTGGGGCAGAATTAAACAAGATAATGTATAAGAAAGCCCTGTGGAAATGGTGAAACTGATTTTAGTCTCACAGACTGTATCTATTAACACTAATTGACATGTGAGACAAAGATAACTAAGATCAGTACTAGTGATTCTTCAAATATAGTATTTTGTCAGACTCTTTTCACCTCTCCAGAGCTATTCATTCAGGGCACATGTATTTGCAAAAGAGAAATAAAATGTGCAGAGTTCAAGTTCAATTCTGCTCTTATCTGCAAACAGCTGGGAGAACTCTGAAAAACCAAACGCAAGTAAGGCTTCCTGTACTGCCGGAGGGGTCTAAAAGTAGCTCACACAGATATCTTTACACTGGCACAGCATTTTTCCCTCTAAAACGTCCGCTTAGCACAACAAATTCTTTGCTGAGGTGCCTTCCTCCACAAGGAATAAGCCACTTTGAGCAATGCTTTCTAAAGCTTTTGCCTCTCTGCAGTCATTATCTGCAAACAGACCAACTCTTCACAATCATCAGCTCCTTCCTAAGGACCAAATGGGTGAACTGTCCCTTGCCAGGTTGTATGAATGATGGAGGAATCCCCTGACAAAGTGGCTGCTTCACCCCAGGAAAGAGACAATCTGAACCAGGCAATGGAAGCCACCCAATAAAATAATCAGAGAATAGGATGATGCCTAATGAGGCAATGAGGGCTTTTTATAGACAGCAAATGTGAAAGCTTTTGCTGCAAAGAACTGACAGGCTGTTTGCAAGCTGATTATTTTCAAAAGCATGGAAACAGGGAGGACAAGAAAGTGTTAATGTTTGCAACAGTAATAAGCACCAATTCATTAAAAGAACAAAAAGATTGCTTCCTTTTCTTCCTCTGTAAAGGTGTAAAGGGTATCAGCTATGGTATTGATGTTGCCAATCAGACTTCCAGAAGGAGAAAAAGTACTGTCTGCTTTACCTGCTTGGAAACTGGTTTCCAGGAACTTAGGTCTCTTCCTTGAACTCTTTTTTTGTTTGTTTGTTTGTTTTAAAGGAAAAAAAGGCAGAACTGTTTCTCTGAGTAAACCAAACATTCATAGTATCCTATTTAATGTCCTGGTTCCAGAGAGACAGAGTGAAAGCAAAGCAGATCCTGCCATTTTTATGGTCTTTGATGACTTCTTCAATAACTGCTGAGGTTATAGACCTCCACCCACCCCTCCTGCCCTTCCATGCTCGTGAATGAACTCTCCGATGGCCCAGACCAAAGGCTTCTACACCAAAAAAAAATCTTTTGCTTTTCTTTGGTATTTGGATGTTACAAAATGACATCTCTTCTTATTCCTTTTGATACCAATGACTTCTGTACAATTCTTTGTATTTTACAGTCTACTACTTGCATGAATTCTCAAAATATTTTAATGAATAGCCACTGCTATTCAATTTTGTTTATATAGAAATTAAGCCCCAAAGAGTTCAGGTTTCTTGTCCAGCATTACATCCTGCAAGTGACAAAACAAGACTTGAACCCAGGATTTCTAATTTTAAATTTCATAATATATCCTATGATAGCATCCCTCTCAAGGGGCCACCATGTGGTGACACAGCCTGCTTTCTGTGCATGAATCAAGGTGCCAACTCTTTCCTCAGACAAGGTGATTAAGACCCATGTCACCTTTCTCGGTCACTCATAGAGGTTAGATAAAATAACAGCTTAAATCACACACACAGACACACATACACACACACACACACACACATACACATGTCTTAAGTAGGGTCTATGAATCCACATGATGTATTTGTGTGTAAGTTGTTTGATAAAATTAGATCATTAAGGACTGAATTGTTTCTATGTTTATATCTGGAGGTGTCAATGTCACATTCAGTCACACTGGTTCCTTATCAGCTACTTGCAGAGCTTCTAAAATGGTACTGTTTTCTAGATTTTACACTAAGGAGATGTAGCAGCTATACCAATGGTGTTGTTCAAATCTTGTATTTCATAGAAACTGATACATGGGTAGAAATAAAGATGTACCAATGGGACTAAATATGTGTTAAGGAGAATGATTAAACTGTTGGTTTCAGAATATTTATTACTAAAATTACAATTATTTAGGGTTTGATCCTAAACTTCAAAGGTCTGGAAACTCAATTTTGTCATTTGGGTTAAAGTTGATCAAGTTTAGGAAGATTAAATCTAGCCAGATGCACAGGGTACGCACTGATAAATTAGAAAGGCAGTCTCACTCAACAAATGTTTATTATATACCTACTCTGCATTAGGCTCCAGGCTAGGCATGAGAAATTCTGTAGCAGATGCTATTGGGCCCATCCCATATCTTTACCCTTGCCACTTCAGTGCACTCTGATCTTCCAGTGTTTCTACTTCCAGATGCCAACAAGGAATGCTACCTGCATTCCTTCACATAGGAGTAAGCTTCAAACAATGCCTGATGGGAAGGGGCCAAAAGTGACTTTGTACATAAGGGACTTCTGCACTAGTTACCAGAGTTTCCCCAGAGTGAGTAAACTCCAGCCATCCACAGAGGTAACTGGATCCATAATGCACCTGCTACTGGTTATGGTCTCATTCTCCTCTTTATTTCATATCCCCACTTACATACAAATGGTTCCTTTACCTCCTATATAAAATAGATGCTTCTGCGTCATTGTCGTAAGGTAAGTACCTCTGAGGCCCTGAGAACCAAAAAGTGCTTTCCTTCAACAACCAATCAGAAGAGGCAACAATTCAGACACCGGGTGATAACTTCTCTAACATGGATATGCAGAGGGTCTCTCTGGAAGATTTCAGCACTTCAACACAATCTTCCTGTGACCACACCAAAAGAGGTCTACTTGCCTGGCATGGTATCTCTTGCTAGATGTTTTCTACAAGAACTGTCACAGCCACCTTTGTTCTTGTGTTTTTACTCTCTAACCTGAGTTTTCTCACCTGTAAATGAGAAAAAAAGTAGCATCCCTTTAAAGGGATCAAGTCATATCATGTAACATAAATTGCCTAGTGTACTGACACAGGGTATGTGCTTAATATTTATTAAGTTTGCACTTTCACAAATGGACCAAAATCCCTAAATACTCAATAGTTCTCAAAGACTCTTGTGCATTTTGGTTCTGTTACCCAGGATTCTCTAGGACAGGTCAGCTCTGCAGTGTTGAGCTCATCCACACTGATTAGACTTTACTATTTTCAGTGTTGGAATGATACTTCTCTAACTTTGTTCCTAAATCCTAGGAGTTTTTTTTCTATGTAATTTCTTGTAGACATAACATTTCCGTGAGATACTAGCCTACTTGAAGTGAAAAGTACCTTATTTTTTAAAAAATATGTTTTAATTGTCAATGGACCTTTATTTTATTTATTTCTATGCAGTGCTGAGAATTGAACCCAGTGCCTCGCTCATACTAGGGAAGCATTCTACCACTGAGCCACAACCCCAGGTCAAAAGTACGTTATTAATTTAAAAAATCTTCCACTAGCTTTCTGTCCATACCCCCAAAATCTGATTTTTTAATAATCAGTGAAAATAGACTAAATATCAATAAAACAAATATAAACTAGAAAAAAATCAAGTTCTACATTTTACATATTAAAAATAAGAAATAATTCTTTTATTCTTATCTCCTGCTCTCAACAAATAATTTTAAAATCAAATCCTTTACTTTTAGCCAACTTAAATTTAAGGATTATTTTATATTTAACGTATCTCCTACAAGTTGGTATTGTCATCTGCAGGTGTCGTTCTAAGACAAGTTCATCTTTAAGAGACAAAAGAGGTTTTATTTCTTCAGTTTTACTTTGTCCTGCAGAAGTTAAAAAAAAAAAAGCCAAATGGTTTATTATTTAATATTGTTTTCATCAGTTCTTTGGCCCCTAAAGCATTAACCTATCATTTTAATTAACATGTGCCTAATGTGCCAGCAAAATTGATTTTTGAGAGTTATAAAAGACTGCACATAAAGGAATATTGTCTGCACTGTAAAATATAAAATAATATAGCCCTGTCTTTTTCAAAGATCACTGATCTTAATTTCCATATTGTGAAAAATACTGGGAAATGTCATAAAAATCTTCGTTCAAACACATCAATCAGAGGACACTGGGTAGCAAAGAACAAAGCTTTGTAGAGACAGATTCTGCAAGGCTGGTTGAACCTATCAAGTAGGATTGCTTGTCCTGAAACCAGCTAATATTTAATCAGTTAAACAAAGAATAAAATAGGAACCATGAGGAAGATACGGCAGTGGGCAAAAGTTACTCACTGGGAGCAAGACACTAAGAGTCCAAAGCACCCCAGGGTTAATTTAGCACACTTGGCCTCAGCCCTGTAGGAAGCTTCAGGACATACATAACCACCTATACCTACGGTCCAGCTGCTGCCTGCAGGTCATTCACAGTATGGAGGAATTGTGGAGAAACAAATGGCAGTTATGTGAAAGAAAGACTCTGTACCTGTGTATATGCTGTGAAGACAAGATGTCTAAACTCTCTGTGTGGCTTTCAGGATCCTCAACCTTATATCTGTTGACCCCCACATGATAGCTGCTGCTCCAGACAAGTTATCTTCTAACTATTTCAAAAATTTAATGTACCTTTGTTCCTATTTCTCTGTTCACAGGAAATGTTTTCCAAACCTATATTAATTCTCCCTAGCATTCCAGGACCAGCCCGCCCCCCCTGCTTCTTTTCCTTTTCTGAATGGCCACTGTTAGAGTTTAGATATGAGGTTTCCCTCAAGAGCTCATGGGTGAGACAATGTAAAGGGTTTAGAGGTAAAATTATTGGGTTAATTCTTAACTTAATCAGTGTGTTCATCCACTAATAGAGATTAACTGGATGGTAATTGTGGGCAGGTAGGTTGTGGGCTGGAGGAGGAGGTCATTAGGGGTATGTATGTCTTTGAAGTTTATATTTTGTTTCTGTTGAGCAGAGTTTGCTTTCTCTCTCCACTTCATGGTGTGATGCTTTCCTTCACCACACCTTTCCACCATGATGTTCTGCCTCACCTTGAGCCCTTAGAAATGGAGCCTTCCTTCTATGGACTGAGACCTCGGAAATCATGAGCCCCAAAACAAACTTTTCCTCATCCGATTGATCTTTTTAGGTCTTTTGGTCACAGCAGTAAAAAAAGCTGACTAAAACAGAAATTGGTATCAAGGAGAGGAGTCATTGCTGTGACTAACCTGACCTTGTGGTTCAGAAGCTTTGGGAGTTTTTTAGAATTTGTGGGATGAATTTTGGAAGGTTTAGCAATGCAGGCTGGAAAAGCTATAAAATGTTGTAAGTGGACCTTCGTGGGTGATTCTGGTGGGAGCTCAGAAGACCAGAATGCTAATCGGACTGTGCACAGTAAAGACTGGGTTCAAGAGGTTTCAGAGATGGACTGTATTGGAAATTGAACCAAAGCCATTCATGTTATATTCTGTAAGAAGTTGTCTACATTTTCCCAAGACCTGAGACATTCTTTGAGGTTGAATTTAAAGATGATGGACTTCTTAATTTGGGAGAAGAAATTTCTAGGCAGCATAGCATTCAGACAGTAAAATGGATATTGCTAGTGGCTTTTAGCCAAGTTTATTATAATAACTGGGAGCAGAAAGCAAAGCAGAGAAGAAAGATTTGAAAAACTTGCAGTTTGTCCAGGAAAACCGTGAGTAAAATTAGGGCTAAATAAGGTATGGTTGTTAAAAATATTAGAGTCACTAAAGAAACACAAGACTTTGGACAGAGACAATTAGAAATACAACTTGAGGGCATCTCAAGAGTTGGCAAGACCACACCCATCTCAGGCTCATAGATATAAAGATAAAAATTCCCTCAAGCAGAGACCAGTGGGCACCCCGCTTCACAGGTGGCCTAGGAAGTTGTTTCACCATGTTGAGCTGCCTAGGCACTTAGAGGCTGCTGCAGCTGTGCTCCCTGGAGTCTTGTTTACTGCTTAATATGGTGGCAGACCTTGACAACAACCACAGGTGCTGGTTCTGCAGGAATGCAGGATGCTGGAGTTAGAGGGTCATGGAGGCTTCCACTGACCAGGCAAAGTACAACAGGTTCAGAGTCCCTGTGGGCTGCACCTGAGAAGGTGATGGATGGAGATGTGAGAAGGAAGGCAAAGTGGCACTGAAGACCCCCAAGATTAAAAAATGCTGAGGAAAGCTGCAGGAATTGAGCCGACACATCAAGAGACACATCAAGAGAGAGGCCATGTGGGCTACAATAAGCCAAGTCATGGGGTAGAATGACATAAGCCCTTTGGAGAGAACATCAGGATGCCATGTGCTCCAGATGCTGGACGTGGAGCTATTGTGCTTGTTTGTCTAGTGGATTTTGGTCTTACTTTGGTCCCATCCTTTCTTTCTATGCCCCTATTTCTCCCTTGTGGAATGAAAATATTTACTCTAGACCTTTACATATTGGATACATGTAATTTGCTTTTGATTTTTACAGGAACACATGCTGAGAATTTGCCTTGAGTCTCAGAGGAGACTTTAGACTTGGACTTTTGGGCAAAGCTAAACTGTATAGACTCTGGGGACTCTTGAAAATGGACTATAAGTATTTTGCATTGTGAGATAGGCCTGAGCTTTGGGGGACCAAAAGCAGAATGCTATATGGTTTAGTTAACAGGAGTCCCCGCAAAGCTCTTAAGTGACATAATGCAAGAAATGTTAGAGGTGAAATAATTGGGTTATGAAGGACTTAACCTAGTCAGTGCATTAATCCCCTGATAGGGATTACCAGGATGGTGACTGTAGTAGGTAAAGTATGGTTGTAGGAGGTGAGTCAATGGGGTGTGCTCTTAGGGTTTATATTTTGTCTGTGGTGAAGGGAGGTCTCTCTTTCTCTTTGCTTCCTGTGATATATTGAGCCACTTTACTCCACCACACTCTCCCACCATGATGTTCTGCCTCACTTGAGCCCTGAAGAATGGGGTTGATCATCTGTGGACTAAGACCTCTGAAACCATGAGCTCCAAAGTAAACTTTTCTTCCTCTGGTTGTTCTTGTCAACTCTTTTGGTCACAGCAGGAAAAAAAAAAAACCTAATTAAAACAGCCACCTACCCTCCTACACTGCTTGTGAAGTGTGTAAGATGTATGTGTTTTCCTTCCACACCTCATCATAAGCTGAGAGTAAAACATGGTTTTCTATTTCATTTATGTTTTCCATGGTGGGTGTCAGAGCTCTAAGTACATAGCAGATTAAAATATATCTGAAAAAGGCCTTAGGCCCTGAAATAGGAGACTCGTGTTATGGTCTCTGTTAAAAAATAAAAAATTTAAAAAAAAAAAAGAAAGAAAAAGCAACTCTGATAGTGGCAAGTGTTAATGAGATTACAGAATGCAAGAGTTTCATTGCTTTTATCTCCTGCTAGAGAACCTAGTTCTAAGTAGCTTAGAACCTCATTCTAACTAGCTTGAAGCATAAGAAATTTGACTGGCTCACCAAAATGGCAACGCAGAAGTCAGGATCAGTTTCAGTGATCTATCAGCCTAGAATCGCTGGGTCCATTTTTCTGCAATCCTCTTACTTCTTGTTGCATCTCTAAACCAACCTCTTTCTCAGGCCAGGAGTTAGCCAGCTATTTCCAGGCTTCATATCTATGACATATTCTATGACTGTGAAGTTTTATCCATTGGAAACCAAGAAATTGCTTTAACTATTTCTTTCAGAGGAACATGGAAGAACTTTCCATGATCCCCCTAGAAGCTTCATCTCCCAACAACTGGCCATTGGGTTGGGATTACTTTTAGATCAATGGTATAAGCCCTGGGGTAGGCTAAGGGATACAGGGAACAGAGTGGAATTTCCTGAGACACATGGACACTGTGGGGGTGAGCCAGTGCCTGAACCCAGTGGGCGATCAACGATGGTCACTCAAACATCAAATCTATACAATGATCGGTGCTGCAGAAAATAAAGAATATTTTCCAGACTTTGCCAGACTGGTCCCCAAGTTTCACCCAGATATTTGGAAAAAAAAAAAAACAGACATGAATAAGTGAAAAAAAATCAGAGACAATAAAACTCAGTAGTCCAGATATGAAAAAAAAAAATTGAGATTGTGTAAACTGGAAAAGGGAAAGTTAAAAACAGAGACAATAAATAAATGTCTTCAATTATTCAACAAGTTATGATGTGAATGCTGAGTCATCACTTCCAATTCTCCAGAGAACTCAAAAAAGAATTAAGATCCAAAGAGCATGGGGTTTGGTATGAAGAATAAACTTCCTGATAGTAGAGGTTATAAATCTAGGAAAGGCTGTCAGAGATCATTAGAACTGGAGTCTTCCTCCCTCCCCTGCCCCTCAGCCTCAAGCCCACTGACCAATAGGCCTTCACTTCCCTACATCCCTACAGCCACCCCTTTAACTCAGTCTACCACTTCTGATTGTTCAACTGGCTACTGCAGGAATGTCCTAGCTGGACCCACTGTCTCCATGTTATCCTAAAAATGCTGAGTTTTTGATGAAAAGTAGAAAAATAATCTGATCATGTGTCATCACCATGATTAAAACCTCTGCTTTAGTTTTAGTTGTGTTCACAATAAAACTTATATCCATGTCGAAATCTGACCAGCCCCTTTGAATATGGCCCAGACTTCCCAGCTCACTGGGCCATTTCTTTCACATTCAAGCATGACCGTCTCCACACCTCTGCTTTTATACTTCTATGAGTTTCATTTTTTTTCTCACTGCTGCTCTTCTGCCTATCTATTCCTTCTGGAAAGGTTTTCTTATTCCCCCTGGCATAATTAGTCACATTCGTAACCACTTGCACTGACCCGTGTATTAAATTAGATTGGAATTACTTGGTAATATGTGTCTTTCCTCTGTAACCTTTTGGCTTCTCAAGGGCAAGGTGTGTCTTGCTATCATCTTGATCCAGACAAAGAACCTGGTTCCTACCAAAGCACCTGGCACTTGGTTGAGAACTCATTAAGTCTTGGTTTCACGATTTAGCTAATTAATTCAGGCAACTTCAAACTTGGAAAACGTTAGAGAATTTTTTTTCAAGTCTATTTTGAATGTTTTAAGTAAAAGACAAATTGTATTACCCACTGATGTACATGTATGATTCATGCCTGCAGGAGAAGAAAATGGGACTTTATAAGAAAAAAATAAACTTGTGAAAGCCAATGAAGGAAGAATAAGAGGGGATTTTTATTACCAAGAGCATTTTGCCCCTTCTAACTCACTCATGGTGGTTGCTCAACAAATTCTTATTGAATCACACCTTTTATTCTTCAACTCAGACACGGCATTTTCAATAACATATTCCTGTGTCATGTATGTTTGTTTTAGACTAAAGAGAGATGCCCAACTTATTCAACTAAATCTGTAAGGAAGACTTGTACTGCTATTTCAAATGCATTGTTTTCCTGTGCTGTCAGTCACAGAACACTTTAAAATATGGGCCTAATCACCGGTATTCCAGGGGGCTTACCACATAAGGGAGTAGGGATGCATGAAGGCTCAGAATCACAGCAAGTGTGAATCTGGACTTGTAGGCACCAACTGGCGAACGTGCAGCCTCCAGCTGGTACGCACCTGTGCCTGGGATCCCACCTCACCAGGACAAACTCAAGTTCCTGCCCTTACCCTTGGCATGGGGCTGTTGGGTTGGGGGGGTTGGCCTCTTCACCAACCTGTAAGTGATCTTGTCACATGTTTATACGCCAGCCGCTCTTCATGAGACATACTACAGAAAGTCAGGCAGGTGGCTGTCCTTTTAAACAGAGAAAAGGGGCCACACAGCATCCTACAGTCAGCCTCTTGGGGACAGATTTTGAAGGCTGGTCTAGAAAATATACTTTTTTAAGAAATAGGAGCTGTTACTTTTACACGCATGCCATTTTTCAATTCTAGGAGGTTCAGGTAAACTAAAAATTGAACACTTAGACTCTCAGTCAATGTGGAAAGTTCTTTATTTTTGATAGAAAAAAAAAAAAGAGTGTCCTTTATGACCGAGCATTCTGCTTCAGGAAGGACAGACACAGAACTGTGGAGGAGAAAGGGACACCAGCAAGCCAGTAAGATCAGTTGAAAAAACACTGGTGATCAGTGGGTGGCTTGTCACAGCCAGGTCACCCTCAAATTCTAAAATGTGTCAAATATTAGGTCACCTTTATGAATTAATTTATTTTGGGCTCAAGAAACTGAACTAGATTTTAAAATTGTATCCATTATGTGCACTCTGAGTGTTCACTCCCATATGGATAAATTAAAACTAACTGTATCTAACCATGGTCACAAATCATGCCTCTGTCATTTGGTATTGCAATGGTAGTACTGATTTTTCATTTTTAACAGAACACCTAAGTTAAATTTTCATTTTGTATACTGGCCTTTCATGAATACATATTTACACTTGTTAGTGAATTAATTTCACACATTTAGACTTCAACAGTCATTAGTGTCATAATAATTACAGTAATTATATGAATAATGAGGCTCAAGTGATCAGAGAAAGACAACTTACTGTAAGTGATAGGTAAAGTCAACTGCTCTTGGTGACCAACATAATCAGTTCCATGTTGCTTAATATGAGTTTAAAGATTTGTTCCTATGATTCAAGAGAGTATATTATAAGTTCAGCTAAACTTTGACAGATCTAATGATCTAATACTGCAGTTATTTAATGAAGACTGTGATGAGGCTTGCATGTTTACTAAACCTTGTTGCTTTGTAGTTATCAGTAGTAAGACCATTAAGGCACATAATTAAAAGAATTAAGAGGATGTGCATGTAATTGATATAAATACTACATGTTATCTTATTCAGTAGCCAGTAATTACATTTAGTTAATTGTCTTATTAGGAATTCAACAATGGGTACATTTTTTTCTTCCAAAACGGGTTCTATGAGGTTACATGGAATCTATTCTAGGTGAATAGAATATGAGGTTTCAGGAATCTATTTGATTCTAAATCCATGGTCATTTTGACCTTGCAAATATGTCTGACTCTCTCCCTTTCTGTACAGCTTTGGGCAGTGAGGAGGACATGGGGGGGGGGGAGCAATGGTAGACAACCAATTAAGTCCCATGAGTATTATCTGATAAACTGAACTCCTAGAAAACAGAAGTGATTCTCATTCATCTTTCTCTCTCCCGAATCTTTTCCAATACCATTCCAGGCATGTTTGCAATACTGTGTTTTCATACATGAATGTTTGCACATACACACACATGCACCAACTCCCCCTTAAAAATTCTGCAATTAGTTCTAATTTTAGTCATAATACTCTTATTCCTATTGGATGGTTTGACATACTTGTTTCTTTTTTAAATGAAAAAAAATAGCAATTTTTCATTCTACACACACAACATTCCCCACTTCTACCCTTAGTTCAAGACTGAATATAATGCATCACAAGCATTTAAATTACTTAAGTAATATATGACATACATACACTTAGGTCTTTCATCAAGCTGGAATTGAATCTTGTGTATTGTCTATGAAGGATGGGGCTAATTTCTTTTTGTCGTATGAATGACTTATAGTATTATTTACTAAAACGTTCACCTTTTTCTCATTTATTTATAGTAACATTGACATTTATTAGATCTTCATTTATACATGGCTCTATTTTGGGATACTATTATGTTTAATTGGTCAACCTACGCCAATATTACAATGTCTTAATAGATCTAGCTTCATGGCATCTGATAAAGCCCGTGCCCCTCATTCTATTCTTTTCCAAAGTTTCTTAGATATTCCTATGATCTTGCACTTACATATACACTTTAGTATTGGTCTATCAAGAAATGCAGTAATATTTTTGTTTCAAAAAGGGAGAGTTAGACCAATCCTTATATTTTCAATTTGGAGAAAAATTTAGATCTTTACGATATTGAGTTCATTAATCCATGAACATGCAACATCTTTCCATTCACTAAGTACATTTTCAATATCTCTCAATAAAGTTTTATGATTTTTCCATAACAGTCTTGTACATATTTTGTTATTCTTAATAACTGTTACTATAAGCAGCATGGGGTGAGGGGGGGGAGTGCTGGTAATCAAACCCAGATCTTCGTGATGCTAGGCAAGAGCTCTCTCACGGAGCTGCTTTTCCTAGCCCCAAATGACATATTTTAAATTTATCTTCTGTTCATTGCTGTATAAAAATGCAAATTATTTTATATAATAAATTATTTTTCTTTCAACCTTATTAAAATATCTCTTTAATTCTAATGGTCCACATTTGAAGATGCATAGATTATTACACCATTTGATAATAGGAATGATTTTTTTCTTCCTTCCCAACTTAAGTACTTTTTGTTTCTCATATTACCAGACTGTTTACAGCCACGGATAGAATGTTGAATGGTATTGGCAGCCATCCATCCTTGAAAAGTGCTCTTAAAAGGAAAATTTCAATGTTGTACTCTTTTGTATGATATTGTCCTTTTTCAAATTTTTTGGGGGGAGAAGAGTACCAAGGATTAAACTCAGAGGCACTTAACCACTAAGCCACATCCCCAGCCCTATTTTATATTTTATTGAGAGACAGGGTTTCACTGAGTTGCTTAGCGCCTCGTCATTGCTGAAGCTGACTTTGAACTCACAATCTACCTGTCTAGCCTCCTGAGCCATTTCTATTCCTACTTTTTATGAGTTTTTATCATGAATGGATATTAAATTTATCAGGCTTTTAAAAGAAAAAAACATCTATTAAGTTTTCTATTTTTTTTCCTGAATCTGTAAATGTGGTTAATTATGTTAGATTTTCTAATTTTAAATCAGTTATGTTGTTTCTGTCATTATAGGAAAGGATGAGTCACATCACAAATCAACACCAAAATCCCAGTGAAAGCAATAATTGCTCCATGTCAAAAAGATTTCAGTAAGAGGCCTGTGCTCATTTCAGTAACTCAAGGACCAAAGCTGATGCTGATGGATGAATCACCTTGACATGCGTGTCCCTGAGAACCATAGTATAGGAGTATAGAAATTGATGCTCAAAAGAAAAATTTTCCTGGGCCAGTAAAATGCTCTCTCTCCCTTTTTCCTTTCCTCTCTTCTACTGCTCTCCCTTCATTTTGCATGAGATTCCCCACTGCCTTTCTTTTACTTTATCCTCTCTAGCTTCCACATATCAGATAAAACATATGACCCTTGACTTCTTGAATTTGGCTTATTTTATTTAACATAATGCTGTTAAATTGCATCCATTTCCCTGCAGGTGGACATTTTATTCTTTTTATAACTGCATAAAGCTTTTGTATATATCACAGTTTCCTTATCTATCCATTCTTTGACAAATACTAAAACTGGTTCCATAGTTTGGCTACTATGAATTGTGGTACTGTAAAAATGGGTATGCATGTATGGATAAATTCTGAGTAATGGTACAGTGTAGCTGGGTCATATGGTAGATCCATTCCTAGTCTTTTGAGGAATCTCCATATTTATCTCCATAATAGTTGTACTAATTTACAATCCTACTAACAATGTAAAATTGTGCTTCCCCCGCCCATTTCTTCAGCATTTATCATTGTTTGTATTCTAGAAGACTGTCATTCTACTAGAACAAGATGAAAGTTCTGTGTAGTTTTGATTTGCATTTCCATAATTGCTAAAGCTGTTGAACATTTTTGCACATATTTTCATTTCTTTTAAGAAGTATCCATTCAGTTAATTTGCCATTTAATAACTGGGATATTTGAGGTTTTGGTGGTTTTTTGAGTTCTTTATATATTCTGGATATTAATTGCCTGTCAAAAGAGTGGCTAAGATTTTCTCCCATTACAAGGTTATCTCTTCATCTTCTTAATTGTTTCCTTTGCTCTGCAAAAGCTTTTTAATTAGATACTATCCTATTTATTAATTCTTGGTATTATTTTCTAATCTTAAGGAGTCCTGTTGAGGAAGTTCTTGCCTGTATTGATCCTATATTTTAAGAGATACAAAGTTTCTTGTCCAATCCTAGGTCTTTGATCCATTTTGATTAGACATTTATGCAAAGTGAGAGATAGGTATCTATTCCAATTCTTCTTCATATGGATAACCAGTTGTCTCAGCAACTCTTGTTCAAAAGACTCCCTTTTCTTCAATGTGTTTTTGACACCTTTGTCAAGGATCAGATGACTTTATCTCTGTGGGTTTATCTCTATGTCTTCTACTCTTTATCACTGATCTATGTATCTGTTTTCATGCCAAGACTATGCAATTTTTGTTACTATAGCTTTGTATTATAATTTGAAGTTGGGTATTGTGATGCTTCCTGCAATACTTTTTTTGGCTTATATTTGCTTTGGCTATTCTGAGTTTTTTGTTATTCCAAATTAATTTGAAGACTTTTTATTTTTTTAATTTTGTAAAGAATAACATTGGTATTTTGGTGGGGATTGCATTGAAGTTGCATGTTGCTTTTGGTAATATGACCATTTTAACAAATTAATTCTGCCTGTTCATGAACATGGGAGGTCTTTCCATCTTCTTGTATCTTCTTGAATTTCTTTCTTCAGTTTCTATAGTTTTCATTGTAGAGAGCTTTCACCCTTTTAGTTAGATACATTCCTGTGTGGTTTTGTTTGGTTTTGTTTTTGAGGCTATTGTGAACACGTCTGTTTTCTTCTTTCTCAGAAGAATCATTATTGGTATATATGAAAGCTATTAAATTTTGTATGTACATATTATAAACTGTTGTTTCACTGGATTCTTAGATAGCTCTAACCATCTTCTGGTGGAGCTTTTGATCATCTAAGCACAGAATCCTACCAACTGCCAATAATGATAATTTGACTTCTTTCCTATTTTTACCTCTTTTATTTTCTTCTCTTACCTACATGCTGTGATTGGAATTTCCAACAGTATATTAAATAGTAGTGATAAAGGTAAACATTCTTCTCTTGTTCTGGATTTTAAAGAGAATACTTTAAATTTTCTCCCATTGACTATGATGTTGATTTGGGGTTTGTTATATATATCCTGAATGACATTGACAAATTTTCCTTCTATCCCTGTTTTGTTAGTGTCTTTTGTTATGATGGGTGCTGAATTTTGTTGAAGGTATTTTCCTGCATCTATTGAGCTGATTAAATAATTTTTAGTTCTAATTATATTTATGTGGCAAATTACATTTATTGACTTATATACATTAAATCATTCTTGCATCTCTGGAATGAAACCAACTTGATCATGATGTACTAAATTCTTAATATGTTGTTGAATAGAATTTGTTAAAATTTCACTAAACCTTTTTATCTGAGTTCACTGGGTATATTGGTCTATAGTTTTCTTTCCTTGATGTTTTCTTATCTGGTTTTGTGATATTGGCTTCATAGAATGAATTTGGCAGTGCTCCACCCCTTTCTATCTCATGGAATGATTTGAGGAACATTGGCATTAGTTCTTCTTTAAAGATCGTGTGTTATTCTGGTGGGAATCCATCTGACCCTGGGCTTTTGCTTCTATTTCATTTTTTGTCATTGGTCTATGTAAGTGTTTTGTATCTTCTTGATTCAATTTTAATAGGTTACATGTATCTAGAAATATATTCATTTCCTAACACATTTTCCCATTTAATAAAATAAAAAATCTCCACATAGTCACTATTGATCCTTTAGATTTCTGTGATGTCTATGATGATTTCTCCATTTTTCATCTCTAGTTATTTTTGGAAGGGTAGGGACCAGGGATTGAACTCAGAGGCACTCAACTACTGAGTTACATTCTCATCCACATTTTGTATTTTATTTAAGGACAGTGCCTCACTGTTGCTGAGGCTGGCTTTTGAACTCACAATCCTCCTGCTTCAGCCTCTTGAGCTATTGGGATTACAGGCATGTGTCACCATTCCTGGCTTCATCTCTAATTTTATTGAGTTTTCTCTCTTTTTATTTTTATTAGTTTGGCTAAAGGTCATCTATCTTGTTTATATTCTCAAAGAACCAACTCTCTTTTTTTTATAATCTTCAAGTTTATTTTGTGAAAACATTGTACCACATTAAAAGAATTTTATATCACATTTAATGTTTTGCATACAATGATTCAGACATTTATTAATATTTTTAAAACCCAAACACATAATAAATTTGGCTTCATTTCCCTCACCAAAATGGGAAATATATTTCACTAAAGGAAAATTTAAATTATTTTTACACACCAGTTGCTTTTTAGGGATTAGGGTTCTATAAAATGATACCTGAAAAAAAAAACATTAACTGATTAGTACATAAAAAAAAAATTACAATAATATTGTAATCAATAAACTAAAACTCATCAGAAACATCTGTTTTAATTTTCAAACAGACAAACTATTACAATATAGTTCATCCCTAACAATACTGAGATCATTAATAGATATAATGTACGTATAATGGTGTAACAAAGTGATACAGTATTTGCAGCAACAACAAATTAAAGGTTATCATAATGTATGTAACTTAAATACCTTTTCCCCCATTGATAGAGTGCCTTCTTATTCCTTAAACAGACTCTGCTCTTCACCATAGAAGGATTAAGTCTTATCAAAAGGCACATTCTTACTTTTTAGGATGATTGATATCAAACAATGTGTTATCATCATCCTTATCATCTTGTTTCAAAGGCGTTAATTTCGTGTTTTTCTATGTGAGTGTCCAAAACTCCTTGATCTCCTAATATTTCAGTGTCTTCTTCTCTTCCTGACTATACTAATCACGAAGTACACCAGCACCAACCTGCTCACCACCATTAACACAATCAGAGCCTACTGGGTCATGCATGGGCTTGTGGCCAGGGTTGGGGCTCATGGCAAGGCTGCCACCCACTGAGCCTTCCCTGACCTTTCCTCTAGCTTCCACTACTGCAAGCCCCACCTTAGGGCTGCTGACATTGCTGCCCTCTACGCCTGGAGGCCCTGAGGCTTCAGCCAGAGCATGGCCTGGTGGCTGGGCAGCAGTGAGGCCTGGGGACAATAACAGCAAGGTCTGCTGGCCCAGGTCTGGAGGCCCGGGGCACAATGTGACCTCAGCCACCTGCAACCACACCACCAGCTGCCCACTCAGCTCTGGCAGAAGCAGCAAGAGGAAGACCAAGGCCTGGAGGCAGCAGAGACAGCAGCAACAGTGCAGGTCCTTCATTGTCCCCAGACCTCACTCTCACCACACCAGAGCCACCAGGCCCACCAACCTGGGTCCAGAAGGGACCATGGGCTTCCTAGGTAATGAAGAAGAGGTAACTAAATAAAGAACCAACTCTTCATTTCATTTATCCTTTGTATTTTTCACTCTTTATTTCATTGATTTTAGCTCTGATTTTGATTATTTTCTTTCTTCTACTGGTTTTAGAATTGGTTTGTTTTTGTTTTTCTAGTGTCTTGAGAGGCATCAGAAGGCTGTTTATTTGGACTCATTATGATTTTCTTATGTAAGCACTTAAAGATATCCTACCAAACTTTCTTCTTAGAACCACCTTCATAGTGTTCTAGAGATTCTGGTTTGTTGTATCACAATTCAATTTGGTTTGAAGAATTTCTTTGCTAATTTCTTCTATCACACATTCATTATTCAAAAGTGAATTATTCAATCTCTACATGTTTATATAAATCCCAAAGTTTGGGTTATTTATTGTTGTTGTCTTTGTTTTATTATACTAATTTTATTCCATTATGATCAGATAAAATAAAATGAATTTTATCTTTTCCTTTTGTATTTTCTAAGCGTTTCTTTGTGGCCTAAAATGTGGTTTATTTTGTAGAAGTTTCTATGAACTTCTGAGAAGAAAATAAACTTGGTTGTTGTTGGATGGAGTAGTCTAATTGTTTAGGTGTGAGAAGTATTTACTGAGTTTATGGTTGGGTGACCTATCTTTTGGTAAGAAAGTAGTGTTAAAATCACCCAATATTACTATACTGTAGTTGGAGCCTTTAAGTTGAGTAATATCTGTTTTATGTAATTAGGTGCTTTAACAGTTAGGTCATAAATATTTACTATTTTTGTTTATTTATTTATTTTTTTTTGGACTGCTCCCTTTGCCAGTATGAGATGACCTTCTTTGTTTCTTATGTTTACTTTTGGCTTAAAGTCTGCTTGAAGTCTCATGTTTAATTTTAGGCTGCTTTGTGAGATATGAGAGTAGCTACTCTTGCTTGTTTTCAGGCTCCATTTGGATGGTACATCAATTCCCATGCATTCACTTTCAACTGTGGCTTTCTTTGCCTATAAGGTGAGTCTCTTGCAAACAACATATAGTTGGGTCATATTTTTGTATTTACTCTGCTAACCTATGTCTTTTCAATGGAAAGTTGAGACCCTTTGCATTCAGTGTTATTATAGAGAAATATCTATTCATTTCTACCATTTTTATTTATTTCTGCTGTCTAACTTGTCCCTATTTCTCATTGCTTAGCTACTCTTCAAGGGAGATTTTTCTGTTGGTGAGATCTGAAGTTTGTTTTTGAGTTCTTCTCTGTGTGTAGCATTTCTTTAAGTATTTCCTCTAGTACTGGTTTAGTAGTCATAAATTCATCATTTTTATTATCTTGGAAGGCCCTTTTTTCTTTGCTTCTGAAGGATACTTTTGCTGAATATAACCATCTTGGTTGACAGTTATTTTCCTTCAGGACTTGCAACATATCATTCCAAATCCTCCTTAAATACAGGGCTTGTGATGGGAAATCATAATTCTCAATGACTTTTCTATAAATATGACCTGACATTCTTTTCATGATTCTTCAAAAAATCTATTCTTATTTGCTTATCAGGCATTTTCATTTTATTGTGTCATGGAAAATTTTCTTTTTTTAAGTTTGTCTACTGGAAAATTTAAAATTTTCCAATGCCTTTGGGGTCTGGATGTCAAGCTCCTGCCCAAAGTTTAGAAATTTTTCTATTATTTTTCCCTGTAGAGTTAATCCATGTCATTAGCCTGCATCTCACAACCAACTTTGAGCCATATGGTTCTTAAATTTGATATCTTAATGTTGTACCAGAGTTCTTGTATATTATGGTCATAGATCTTTATTTAATTTTATTGGAATACTATCAGAATCTTCAAGATTGGCCACTTTGTCTTCCAGCTCTATGATTCTGTCTTATGACTGGCCTACTCTATTAGAGAAACTTTAAACTGAACATTTCATTTGATTTGTTGTACCTTTCATTTCTAAGATTTTTGTTTGGTACTTTTTCTTTCTTTCTATCAATCTTTCTTTTTTTGTTTTGTTTGTTTTGTTTCTGGTACTGGAGATTAAAACCAGGGATTACTAGTGAGCAACATCTGCAGCTCTTTTTATTTTGGAGGGATAAGATCTCACTAAGTTGCTTAAGTCCTCACTAAATTGCTGAGGCTCGCTTTGAATGCATGGTCTCCTGCCTCAGCCTCCTGAGCCACTGGTATTACAGGTATGTGCTAACCACATCTGGCTGCTTTGGTTCCTTTTTAGTATCTCTACCTCCTTAATCAATTTGTTGTTCATGTCTTGACTTTCTTAATTCATTCAGTTATTTTTCTGTGTTGTCTTAAAATTATTTGATATTTTTTTAATCATTCTTTTGAGTTCCTTAACTCATATTTCATCCACTTTGATATTTTGGGGGTCAGTTCTGTTAAATTATAAACTTTAGGCAGTGCCATCTCACCTTATTTTTTCATGTTTTCTTGTAGTCCTGTGGGGCTTTATGTGTCTGTCTGGATGGATTTTTCTTTTGCTCTTATGTATGGGTCTTTTAGAGTGCAGCCTTCTTTTGGCAAAGTTTTCAGGGATATAAAGGGATTGTCAGTTTTTTAATACATTTCCTATTGAGCTTTATAGACTAGTTTCCCTTCTAGTTTTTGGTGTTAGTGAGTGTATTTTGATACAATGTATATTGTGTCAGAGCTTGAGGTTTCCACATTTACCCTCTAGGTCTCATTCGAATAAGGCCATTCTAATAGATCCACCAATTGTGTTGTATGCAGTAGGAGATGTGGGCATGCCTTCTGTGATTGTACTTCTTCATTTAATAATTATTTATATTCTAAAAGATTATGAGAATGATATGAATTGAGATCTCTCACAGATATGATGTCCATAGTCTTTGTGTTCTGTTTTTACTATAGAAATGGGTTTCCATGAGTTAGGACCTTAAATTCCTCACCTAGATTTTCCTGCTAGGCAGCAGCTAGTCATTGATTTGTGGGGTTTTTTGTCTCCCCTATTCTGTATATTAAAATGTTATTAAAGCTTAAGTATGATGAATTTGTGTGAGGAGTAAGCTGTTCTGTCCCTTGACTGGATTTTGGATGTGGCTCAGCCACAGAGTCTCTAAATTGTGAACTTGTAGGATACCAGTATATTCCCAGCATCCCACATAAAAGACAGAAACAACAGCAATAACAGCATAGCATTAAAATAAATATCTAGCATTTATTTTAACATCTAAAACACTAATTACCACAAAAACAGTAATGAATGGGTTGGCAATCACCAAGAGCAACAATAGCAAAGAGCCACGAACCAGACCTGACATTAAAGTAAATAGCAGGTGTCAACCTGTACTAATGACCACAACAACATGAATGAGGGGGGCAGGAATTATGCAAAGCAAATCGGTCTAAAAGATGGTAGAAATACATTCTATTAAGAGAAAAAGTATTGTAGAGTGGTAAAGGAGTGTTTAGAATATTCAAAATGTGAGCAGAAAGAAAGCAGAAGAGATGTAGCAAGTGGTGGCTATGAAGGAGGATAAAAAATAAAAGAAAAAAAATAAGTACAGAGAAAGAACAAGAGAAATTGACTATTAGAGAGAGACAAAGGAAAGAAAGAGAAACAAAAAATCCAGAATGAACAAACAAAAACACCTAACCTGCAAAAAACAAAACAAAGAAAAATAATAAATATAGGAATGATAAAGAGTAGAAAAAAAGAAACAGGGATATATCTCAACCAGCATGCAAACACACACACACACACAAAAAAAAATCTTAATGAAAATGAAAGATTTATCTCTACTGAGATGGTCAAAACTTTGAACAAGAAAAATGAATGTTCTGTGCCTATGCCAGGTAGCTCTTCTTTCTATTTCATCTTGGACTACATACCTTTGAGAGAGTAGGAAGTGGGGGTTGTTAAACCCTTTCTCTTACCAAGCTTCCAGATAGAGTGGCCTGAAACCACAGCTTGTTGAAATAGCCCTCAGCTTCCCTTCTCACTGGTATGAGGTAGGACAGAATGGGAAGTACTATCAATCAGAGTTTGTCCAGACAGACCAGATTAGTGCATTATCATGGTGAGGTTGCTGCAAAGGTCTACTGGAAAGTTCTGGTGGCTGGGGATTAGTTCCAATCAGGTCTTCAGGATTTTGTTGGTACTATCTGCTCTGGAGATATTAGATCACACACCCCTAGGGCTGGGCAGATGCCAATCTCTGATGGACATCTGGATATCAGGGACCTCTCAAGAATTCTACTAGCAGTGTAAAGGAGCAAACTTTCCATGGGTCTCACACACTGCACCATCCACAAGTGTACCTTTCCCGGGTTCAGTCCCCGAGTGAAATCCTCAAGTGTAATTGCAGTCACCTCTTAAATTTTCTGACCCTCTTCAGCTGGTCACTTGAGCCACCGGACTCAAAGGGAGAGCAAATTGCATTCCTCTTTGTAGCTCTGACTTGAATTCCCCTCAGCACAATCTTTTCTGTCTGTTTCGACCATTTTCTGCTAGGTCACATGACAGGCTCTTGCCAGGATCATATGGTCCTGTTTGCTGTGATCTCCTGGGCCCCCACAGCAACAAGTTGCACCATGGTCTCCTCAACATGACTCCTCACCTCTGCTCCCCTCTTGACAGTTGAGAAACACAGAGCACTTTTCAAGTACCAGCTTGCTGTGAAGCCTCTGGTTCAGCTAAGGTCAGAGTGCTTTTCTGTTCTACAGGTTTTTCTATGCCAAATTTGTCCATTATGTTTCTCTCTGTTTTATCCCTCCCCTCTGTGATGACCTGGTGTTGCTGCTGCTGCCACCAGCTTGACTCCTGTGTACTCTTTCTTGTCCTTTGTTCATTGCACCTGAACTTCTGGGTCTCCAGGTGTCTCTGTCCAGATATTGAATTTCACTGAATTCCCTCTTTCACTCACCTTGCTGAAAAGAAGTAATTCCACTGCTTGAATCCCAAGCCACAAAGCAACTGGAAGGTAGCCTTCCTCTAATCCACCGGCTTTAATTTCACATTCTTAGTTTTAAATGTTCAGTGGTATATATTTTCTCTTTCATCCTTTTTATCCTGAAAATTCACCAGAATTTTGTCAATTTCATTAGCCTTTACAAGAAAAAGAGTTTATTGTCTCTCTTGATTTTTAAGATTTCTTTAATCCTTACTGATAACTCTGTTGACTTGTTCTTTTCTCTTAATTTTTTTTTTCATTTTTTTCTAAGTTGTTAAAAAAAGACATGTAGGACTCAGGTATTCTTAGTCTTCTTTTCTAATATAAGCAGTTAAGGCTATAAATTTCCCTTTATGTGTTCTTCAACAACATTCTTCAGTTTGGGATATATTGGTGATGAAATTTGGTAATGTCACTCCGATAAATTCTAATTTAATCTAATTTCAATTTTAACTCCTTCTTTGCATGGAGAGTGTGTTATTTTACTGTTTTTGCCTTGTCTTTAATTTTTTATGTTAAAATAATTTCAAACCTATAGGAAAACTTATAATACAAAGAATTCCCATATACACTTCTCAGATTTGCAGATATTAGTATTTCTCTCTTCCTCTCTGTTCATCTCTATGTCTCTGTGCTTATACGTACATGCATTTAGACATGCATACAAACATAATATTTTTAATATAATGTGTATTATAGGTACTTTATATGCATTCACACATACAAGTACTTTTAGAATTACCTTTGTCAAGGGTATACAATTAGTAAACTTAAACTCTCCCAGTTTTTGTTTGGAAATCTGTATTTCACATCAACTTTTTAAAAACTAGAAGTTTAAATTGAGAATTGTTTTTTTTAATCCATGTATAATAAAGGTATTGTATCATTGTTGTTAAACTTCAATTTCTTACGACAATTCACAGATTATCCTAACTTGCTTCTTTCTGTTTTTTCTCTCTGACTACATTAATAATTTTCTCTTTGTCTTTGGCTTTTTGCAGTTGCACTATAATATGTCCGTAAATATATTTCTTCTCATTAATTCATTTCATAATAAATTTGATTTCTGAAATCAATGGACTAATGTTTTTCTAAACATATGGAAAATTCTTAGCCATCCTCTCTTCAAATATTGCCCCAACTACCTTTTCTCATCATCTTCTAAAAGCTCCAATAAATATGTTACACCTTCCCAACTTTATCCTTAATGTCTCTATTGTCTTTCATATTTTCATTTTCTTTTTCTCAGGGATAGATTTTTATATAAATACAAGAATTCTTCAGTTCTATCTTCTAAATTATTGTTCTATCTTCTAAATCATTGTTCAGTTCATCAAGTGAATTTTCATGTCAATAATTGCATATTTAATGTTAAAATTTTTTATTCATACTTTTAATTTTGACTTCTTGAGATATTTTATCATAATTGTTTTATAAAATTTCTGTAGCTGATATTTTAGTATGGGATTATGTTATATGTCTGTGTATGCTTTCTGTATATTCCACTGGCTTTTGCTTATGACATCTTATCTTCCTTATGTGTTTTGTTCTTTGCCAGTTTGGCGATTGCAAATAAATAATTTTATTTAATTTATGATTTTTTTTAATTGTGATAAGCTTGATTTCTCCAGAATAAGTATATTTGGTTTTGGAGCATCACTGGCCTGGAACTGTCCTAAACTGAATTCTAATTTGCCATTTTAGAGTCAATCTGAAAATTGGCAGCCAGTCTGCAAACATGAGAGGGTCTGTCCTGACTAACTCTACTTTTGTTTAATACCATAATGTAATAAAGACAATCTTTTTTTTTTTCAATTTTCTAGGCAGG
The DNA here is from genome assembly GCF_052094955.1 of Ictidomys tridecemlineatus. Taxonomy (NCBI): domain Eukaryota; kingdom Metazoa; phylum Chordata; class Mammalia; order Rodentia; family Sciuridae; genus Ictidomys; species Ictidomys tridecemlineatus. The sequence goes on from NC_135490.1 coordinate 31,467,589, forward strand.
GTTGTTTTATGTCTGTCTGGTTTTTGTTTTGTTTTGTTTACTTGGGATTTTTTCTTCTCCTCTGTTAATGATTAAGCCCTTTAAGTTCAGGTCCATGGATGGAAGAAGGTTCTCCTATTGGAATCCCTAATTTGTGTGATCCCTGAGATTTGACCACTTCTGCTTCTAGAAGCTATGAGAGCACAAATGTCAAGAAAATTATTTAGACATATCTTTCCAAAGCAAAATAAAACTTTAATTCTCATTCACTTTCTGGTTCCCAACTTAATTCAATTCCTAATCTGAGTATTTTCTGAAATGATTTGAGAAAGTTAATTATTTTTAATTTTGACTAAGAATCTGTGTTGTCTTAGGTAATGTCATTGAGTTGCAATTTAATGAGCACTTTAATTCAATTAATTATTCTAAATTTGAAAGACCTCTAAATAAAGCTAGAATTAGAATAAATTCTTCCTGTCACGAGTAGATATGCGAATCTAGGGGCTGAAGTCTATGTATTACTGGTTGAATATCTTTGTCTTCATAATTACTTCTGCTATTTGACACTATTTCACATAATACATAGCAATATTCTTCTTTATCTTTAAAACTGTTTCTAATTAAAATTTAAGTTACTTGCATTTTAAAATCTTTTTAAATTAGAATTATTTTCTTTAATTAAAATTCAGAGGACAATAATTTGTAATGCCTCTTCTTTGACTATATACACACATTTTCACAAAATATTTCCCAAAATGTGTCCAAGCATCAGCTGCATCAGAGTATCTTTAGATATAATTTAAAGTGGATATTTCTAGGCCCTTCCTCATACCTGCTGAATCAGAATCTCTTATGATCATGCCTGTGTTCTCCATACTAAATGAATAGCTTTATTTTTCCCCAAGCATCAAGTTAAACACTAAAGTTCACTTTAGACATAGAGATTTAGTTTTAGATCTTTTTCTAGAATTTTTGTACTTTCCTTTCTTTAGAATACTTTTCTAGCATTTCAATTCTATTTTTTATTTTAGAAATAATCTTAATATTACCTCACTTGAAGTAGAGTTTTTAAATATAGATACAGAAAATACTAAACAAGGCTTATTTGAGGGTTTCCTTCTTTAGAGAATTCCAAAATTATATCATTGTAGCAATTAAATTTATATGTCACTCACTTCCAAAAGAATAAAAAACAAGACCCCTTAATATTATCAGCAGACTACTAAAGTTTACTAAATGTCACAACCTAAGATATCAAATCAACTTAAAGCAGATTTTTATCCATAAGGTAACCTTGACTATAAATGCTTTAAATACAGATTTAAATATATAAGTGGGTTTTTCTTTTTCTTTCATATATATTCATATTTGTTTAGTATATCTCTAGCTATGAATGTTTTACTGAGTGGGAGACTGTCAATTATATGCAACATTCAAAGATTATGTCCTTCTGCTAATATATAAAAATTTTCACTAAATAAAATGTTAGTCCAATGTAACAATTTTTAAGTTACTAAAATAATTAAATAATTGCAAAGATGCTTTATATGATCATTTGTGATTTTCAAAAACAAAAAATAGAAATTAAAATTTAGTCTTATTATCTTAGAAAATCAAGGGGAAAGAAGTAACTTTTACGCTTTTACCAATGGTTACCTTATACTCTTGTTTTTTTAATTTTCTATTTTATTCTAAAACTCTATTATATTTTAATTACCTAATTCTGTATCCCTCTGTTTAACTCATTCTCATATTTTATTCTATAAACAAGTCCTTGAATAAGCTGACTTAAGTGTACATCTAACCATTTACCCATAAACATGTTTTATAAGTTTCTTAAAACTTAATATTTGCAACACATCATAAATATTTCTCTGCAACTCCCTTTTGGCTCCTCCATTTATAATTTAATGCTCAGTAGTAGCCAATTCTATGACTAAAGTAGGTGTTCTCTGACTGAGCATTCTATAGTTGGATCAATTAGCTTAAAAGAGGTCACCTGAGCATAAACACAATTGTTTTATGGTTGACCAAGTCCAGACATCACTAGGTTAGTTGCCCATCATGGTATTAAGTATGCTTCAAATTATCTTTTTTGAGGAAATATTAACATTGAAACTGTTTGTATTGTTATTATTGATCACTAATGTATCATAGATAATATGATGGATGACATGGTGTTTGCGTGCATCTTTCCTGATTCCTAAGTGAGCCCTCAGGATGGTAATTCAGAAGGAAGCTCATAAATGAGCCATTGAGGATGGAAGTGAGTGAAGGGCAAACTATTTTTACTGATTCTGTACCCGCAGAGTATCCTGTTACAAACAGATTTCATCTTCTCTTAAGTTCCTTTGACTAAAATCTTCTCTTCACTTTTAGGGACTATATTAGGTGAACTCGTTATTATATTCCCTGTTGTATTAGCTAAGCTTTTCCTTCAGTAACACAATTTATTTTTATCTTGAAATTAGTAGCAGCTTTATGACTTTTGACAACTTCATATCACCTTCAAACTCATCCTTACACTCACCTTTAGATACAAATGTTCAAATTCAAACTATATTCTTTTTTGAAATACCAATTAAATTTAGAGGTGATATTAAGGTAAAATGAAAGTAGAAAACACTAGAGCTTTACTTAATAATGTTATCATCAATCTCCATGCCTGGGGACCAACTTAGAGTTGAAACATAGTCCTAACAAGCTCCTTCTAATATGTTCAATAACTCATTTCCCTTGAATAGGTCCAAGGTACTTCTGATATATACTAACTTCTGCAAGATATTGAATCTTGAATCTTGTGCGGCTCTAGTATACTAAGTCAAATCTTATCTTTTAAGAATCTTTTAGTTTTCATTACATTAGTTACTCTCTACAGAATGAAGGAGATTTTTTTTAATTGACTGATCATAGAACTTAAATACCAAATGGAAATATTCCATAGAAGAAAACTCCAGATCACTTGACCATTGTTACTAGTGATTTCATATAAATTCTTCAAGTTAATTCTACTTGTTTTTTTGACTCATGATGTTTACTATTAAGAATAGAGATTATCTAAATAATATGAGTTTCAGATACAAGTGGAAAATCATGACTATGACCCAAGATGCTTCTTGGGGTCAGTGGAATTTCTTCAGGAACCACTTCCCTGATCAATCCAGTCTGTCCATAAAAACACATTTCAATTGTCCTCTCCGAGCCTGCTGCTAACAGTTGTGCTCTTACATTATGTATGAATCTATGCTTGTTGCATGAACAAACTGCATAGTGTTCCATTAGTAATTTTCAATTTCATGCTAAGCTTTGCAATTTATTAGTGTTATTAAGGCTAATGTACTATTATTTTGCATATTGTATATCATTTGTTATTCTGCAATGTGATAGTTAACTATTAGGGATCAATAATTCTTCTACATTGTTTACAAATGTGTATAATTAAAGACTAATTCAACTAAATCTCCTATCACATTGACTTTGTTCTCCAAGTTGTTTTCTAAGAAAATCACCCTTTTTTTTCAAGTTTTGGGACTACGGTTTAGAAAACAAGAATGTTTTACAAATATTTTAACACAAGCATTTGTATGTCAGTATTAAAGCTGTTAGTAATAAAGTACACTTTGCATTTGAATAATGGAATACCAAGTGAGAACAATTTTATAAAGATAATTTTATACAAATTTTGCTTGATAACTAGGAAATCCATAAAACACATGTACTTAATTTTCACATTTACTCATCACTATGGTGTTTATTTTAAAAGCTGGAATGCAAAATCTACTGGATAATTCTTTGTGCTTTTAGACTAAAATGTTAGTGGCTGGGGAAGGAAATATATATCTTACATATACAAATACACAGACAATGTTTTAACAAAATCATGTTTGAACAACCTCACTATCTAGCACACTTACCTTGTATTCTTCTCTATTGAGTGCAAAGGCTGTACAGAGAATCAGTTATAGAATTTATACTTGCTTTGGTCTTAGGACAAATGATTAGTTAAGACCTACCTAGATTTACACATTTATGCATTATCCCTAAAAATAGGAATTTTATCAGCAAGAATGAAGCCATTCTAAAGATAAACCATACCCTGAGTTTATTACAAAGATATATTAGTCTTAACATCCTGTGTTCCTTATTCCTATTCAACCAGGAAGAGATCAAATGTGCTTCTTTCAAGGAAGGTTATTTAGTAGCTTGTGTTCTGCCCAATGGCATCTTGCATCTTCCTTCATTTTCTTACTTACAAGCTTTGAAATTATGGCTATTTTTATTGATGCCTGTTTTCTATTATTTGTGAAAAATCATTGTAAGCGCTCTACCTCACATGAATGCTCCTCTTCACTAGTTTGTTCATTTGTAGACATTTAAAGTCATTTTTCTAAATATTTTTCCTACTCTATTTCTTTCAGTTTGTTTTCCTCTTTTTTTCTTCTTTTTCTTTTTTCCTATTGGTGCTGTCCATAAAACCCAGGGTCTTATACATGCTTAGCCTGCTCCACTCCTGAGCTGTACCCTCATCCCTCTACTAAGTTTCAGCTTCTCTTTTCTACTATGGTCACTGTTTCTCTGACCATATGGTTTTCTATGAATAATTTTAAAATGTTAAAACTATTTATTTTCCAATATTCATGAGTCACTTAGAGCTTGTCTTTAAATAATACAAAATGAACATATATGAAAATACTTGAAAATTTTAAATGCTCTCTTAGCTTTTTGACATCTTACTTTGTAAACTATTATAAAATATTGCTAAGGATATGGGTATCTTTGCAAGAATGATGGAGAAAAAAATTTATAAAAGAGCTAGACTATTTAATGAACCACTTTGTGATTTTTTAAGGCTGTCTCCAGGGGAAATTATTATAAAATAAATCCAATTTTCCCACTGACTAAAAGATTTAATAACAAATCCTTTGAATTATATGGGCCCAATTTTTGGAGGATTATTAATAGTAACAGAGCATTCACTAGATACAGTGCTGTGCATCTATAGTCTCAACTACTAGGGAGGCTGAGGCAGGACAGTCTGAAGCCCTGTATCATGAGAACAATCTGGGCAACATAGACAGAAACAGTCTTGGGAAAAAAAATAGTAAGAGGAGAGTTTTGCTTGAGTCTGTATTTACTCAGTTTAATTCTTATCCTTCTATAATGTTTCTCATTCTTTAGTGTTCATTAGTTTATTTTCTGAAGAAATACTTCTTGGCTGACCATTGCATGTTAGACTGTACTAAAGGCTGGGGACATACTGAGGAGAAGCCCCACACAGGAACTCTGCCCTGACTCCTGGGTTTGGAGCCCAGAAATCTGTATGACAGCCATCAGCACAGGGGATATTGGTGCTTGTGGCATATGAACCATACTTTAAGAAACAGGATTTTAGTGTAAAAATGCATTTGAATATAGAACTATAGGCTATGAAATTATTCCTTTAAAGAGGAAAGCACTATATTAATTAACATGAATGCTGAAACCAAACATAAATTTTATTCACTGCAGCCAGTATAAGCGATGCCCTCCCCTCCCCTAGATCCTGCATCCCAAAGTGCAACGACAGTGGGGTTTGCAGTGTCCTTGCTGTCCTGTGGTGAGACAAGGCTGCTTTCAGAACACCAGCAGCTGGAAGCTTAGTTGCTACATCAGGAGGAAATTCATGGCTCCATAATTTCCATATGGATACATTTCAGATATAAAAATCCTATCCATATGGAAAGCATTATAAGAGGGAATACAAGTGAATTAGTAATTTCACAGCTTTACATACCTAAACCTTTAGCATTAAGGTAATTTTCACTGGTTAAACTTAGAAAATAAAAGGAATAAGCCTGCTTTGCTCTTAAGGTTCAATCTCTTCTTTTAAGTAAAAAATAGTCATTGTGCCACAATCATGTTGAAGGTTAAAGGAGAACACTTTAATTTAAGGAGGTATCATTTACATTGGTTACCTTTGGATCTGTCACCAAGCCTACTCACGGGCTTTATTGATCCTATTTTTTTTTCCAGAAAAAGTTAAACCATTTGTTAACCACAATCATTGCTTCTACCTTGTTTAACATGCTTTCTTGGAAGAATTAATCATTGGTGTTAATTAGAATATTTATTACATAGAACATACATGTAAATAAACATGCATATATATTCATATATACTGACTATATAGTTCATATAAGACACAGATATTACTAAATGGCATGAATTTTAACAGATATATTGATATAGACCCTATATGTAAGTATATGTGTGTATGCACATATGAATCTACATAACATTAACTAAGGCTATTTACTTTGCAGTCTAATAAAGCCCGTGGGGCTGGGGCTGGGGCTCAGTGGTAGAGTGCTCATCTAGCACCTGCAAGGTACTGGGTTCAATCCTCAGCACCACATAAAAATAAATAAATAAATAAATAAATAAATAAATAAATAATTATAAAGGTATCATGTCCAACTACAACTAAAAAATATTTTTTAAAAAATTAGAGCCCATTATAAGATTCATTTTAGACTACCAATACATAAACTTGAAATAAAATGATAACTCTTAAATCAAAAAGTTCTCTTCTAGTAGATATATAATTGAAGTCTTTTCTTTTTAAGACTTAAAAGACCAAAATTCACAATATCAGTTCTTATTCAATAAATATTATTTGAAACTGGATTCAAAGGTTAGAAAGTTTAGTTGTTTTTAAAGCATTGTTAATTGGGTACAAAAAATATATGGACTGTATGGGTGCTTTAAAATATACAATTTTTCTCCTCTCTTGGAATAGACAACATCAATACATTACTGTTATTAAAAAATCATGGAGTTTAGAAGAATATTAAAATTGAAAGTTAATTAAGAAAGAACCAGATCTGCCAATGTCTGAAGTTCATCTTCTGAGATCTAAATCCATATCCCAATGCATGTTTGAACATTTATGCTAGAATATTTGTAAGTCATTTAATGGCTCTTATTTTACAAATGAAGAAACAAATATGAAAATATCTGTGTAGGATTTTAAGTGATAAGTCAGTAGTCGGATCAAAGTCCTTTAAATGTTATTAACGAGGCACAACATAAATGAGATTTTCCAGAAAATTTCATGTTAATATTTTCATGACTAGCCTTGCAGTATAATACAGAGAATAGCAGTAGGCAATATACAGCTCAGTTATTATTTACCTCAAAACAGAATTTTATCTTTTTATGTTAACACTGTAAACTAGTGAAAAGCTGAAGTGTCTTTACCATGATGCATGCCATTCATGAAATGGACCCCAATTTCAAAACAAACCTCAAAGACTTTTAGATTCATTAGCCAAGATCCTTAGAGATAATAATAATAGTATAATCGAAATTGGAAATACTCAAATCCCAAAGAATGAATCTGTTTCAGGAGGAGACATTTTAAAGGACACAGGAATATGTTTACTATAGAAAACAGGGACCTGATGAATTAGGATCAGCCTGAATCTCCAACCCTAATTTTTCAAATGCAAAACATGATTTTGAGGACATGGAATAAATAACACAGGGGCCCTGAACCTCTTTAGTAGTGGAATGGGGGTGCAAAGAATTGGCTGTTGTTGGAAATGGAGCCAGCTGATCCCAAACTCTAGATGACGGCTGAAGATTCCTTTCTGAGTCAACTGGCTTGAACATATAGAACAACCCACACATCCATTTGTTTTTGTGAGCTCCAGATGGATAAGCAGAAAATAACTATTTGGCACTAAAATTTACAATTCATTCACAAATAGTATGACCAAACATTCACATTTCAGCGACTTCGAGGGGGTCGTCTAGATCATTAAATTAGCACTAAAGCAATCATGAGAAAAAGTGCTTAGAATCTGAATCTACAACTAAAGGGGAACACAACTCCCCTAAATTATGAATGGAAGAGAAATTAATATAACCAAAATAGCTGTATAAATCAGTAACTTGTTCTAAAAGATGAAGCAGCAATTCCCGTCCTGAGAAAGATGCGAGAGTTTCTAAGCATCTCAGTAGGACTGTTAATTTCATTCTTAAGTTGTGTGAATCTAATAAAAATGTATACAAGCTTTCACAAAATTATCTTATTGCCCCAACTGAAGCATTTCCAGTGATGTTGAACAAAGTCATTTTCCTATTGTTGACATAATAAGTTGTCTCCAAAAAAAAAACTCTAGAGAAAATGATTAATTAGATTTCAATTATGCTGCAGAAAAAAAAAATATATACATACTCACACACTAAAACGCATTATAATGTTTCTTTAATGTGTTTAAAAATTCAAAAATGTTTTTAAAAGCCACTTAAAAAGTCAAAGCAAAAGCAAGCTAATGGAATATGGTGTCATCCTTCAAGTTGATGTATGTTGAGTTTCCCCAGGTCCTTTGTATGACATTACACAGACAGGGCTGGTGTTTTTCTGAATTATCTTTGAAAATTCTGAAATACTCATTATGGTCTCTTGACAGATATAAGGATAATCTCTGTAGTTCTACCATAACTTGAAGAAAACACTGAAATTAACATTACTCCCCCTTTAGAGTAAAGTGGATTGACAGGGCGTAGACACTATTTTTGGTTTGTGTATTTAGATTAAAACTGCCCTCTCCCCCTCCCCCCGCCCCTTTTTCTTCATTTCCCTTCTCTCCCACACCTCCTTATATCCCTCCTTTCTTCTCATATTCCTGTAGTTTCTTTTTTCCTTATTGATATCTTTTTCATCTTTATATTTATTTTCTCTCCCTTCCATTGTCCTTAGTACTCATTCTCAATTTTCTCTTATTTCTCAGTAACTCTTTCCTCATTTAAGTAATAATTGCACATGTTTCTAACAGCTTTAACTGTACTTTGTTAGTCAATATGGTTTGAATAACAAGAGATAAAATTGTAATATCACAGAATAAATCATCTTATATGCTGTTAATAGAAATTTGATACATTTTGTTTCAAATATGGCTAGAAATAAATTTTGGTATTTACTTCTTTCAAATGACATTTAAAATATTTTTAAATGACATTTGTTTGAAGAAGCTACATAGGAAGTTTATATTTCTCCAAACATTCAAAGTTTAACAAAAATCCATATTTCTATAATACTGTAATGCTTGATATAATAAGATTTTTTTTAACTTAAACTATAATTGTTACAAATCTGCCACGTTAATAAATTAACCAGTTTTTGTTTGCATGAATGAAAAATATTGTTTACATGAACACAAATTCCCCTCAAATATTTTTAAATTTAAATTTATTTTTAACTGATGATGAAAAACATAAAAATTGTAGATATTTGTGGGGTCCCATATGATGTTTCAATGCATGTACACATTGTATAATGTTTCAATCAGCTTAAACATATCTATCTTATTTATCATTTATTCAGAGTAAAACATTAAAAAAATCCTTCTAGCTTCTTGAAATATACAGTACATTATTGTTACTTATAGCCACCCTATTGTGCAATAGCAGAACTTGTTACTCCTAACTTTAACTTATTATCCATTAATCAACCTCTCCCTATCCCTGCAACTCTCTCTAGCCTCTACTAACTACCATTCTCCTCTCAACTTATGTTAAATCAGATTTTTTTATATTCCACATATGAGTAAGACCATGCAATACTTGTTCTTCTATACCTGGCTTATTTCATTTAACACAAGGATCTCCAATTCTATCCCTGTTGCTGCAAGTGACAGTATTTCATTTTTTTATAGCCATAATTGTATTCCATTTTGTATGTGTACCACATTTTCTTTATCTATTCATCAGGTAATGGACATTTTGTTTCAATTGGAAGCTATTTTGAATATTGTTAAAATAAACACAGGAGCTTCAATACCTCTTCAACATACTGATTTCATATCTTTGGATATATACCTAGTAGTGGGATAACTGCATCATATGGCAGTTCCATTCCTAAATTTTTGAAAAACCTACCTACTGCTTTCCATATGTCTGTACTGATTTACATTCCCACCAACAGTAGGCAAGGGCTCCTTTTTCTCCATATCTTCACCAGTACTGTTCTTTTTAGTCTTTTTGATAATAGCCATTCTTGGTGGAATGTTATGTAACTCATTGTGATTTTGATTTGCATTCCCCTGATGATTAATGATACTGAGTATTTTTTCATACACCTGTTGGTCAACTATATGTCTTCTTTTGAGAATTGTCTATTTAGACCTATTGCCCATTTTTTAATTGGGTTGTTTGATATTTTTCCTGTTAACTTTTTTGGTTCCTTACATATTCTGGATGTTAACCCCTGGTCATACTTATAGTTTACAAATATTTTCTCTCATTTTGTAGGTCATCATTTTCACTTTGTTAGTTGTTTCCTTTGCCGTACAAAGGATTTTAATTTGATTTTAGTTGCATTTGTCTATTTTTACTTTTGTTTCCTGTGCCTCTGGGGTTTTATCCAGAAAATTCTTACCCCTTCCAATGTCCTGAAGTATTTCCCTGTTTTCCCTTAGTAATTTCCTAATTTCAAGTCTTATATTTAAGTCTTTAATCCACTTTGAGTTGATTTTAGTAACTGGTGGGTGACAGGGTCTCATTTCTTTCTTTTTCTCCCAGCACTGTTTATTGAAAGGTCTGTGCATAGTCTTAGCACATTTTATAAAATCTGTTGACTGTAGATGCAGGCATTTACTTCTTGATCCTACTCTGTTTTATTGGTCTCTGTTTTTTTGTCCATGATACCTTTGACTATTCAAAGGTTTTGATGGTTCTATACAAAATTTTAGTATTTTTGTTCTAATCCTGTGAATGCCATTGGTATTTTGATAATAATTACATTGAATATGTAGACCACTTCATGCAGAATGAACATTTGAACAATATTTATTCCTCCAAGATGTCTGCTCTTGTGTGTGTGTGTGTGTGTGTGTGTGTGTGTGTGTGTGTGTTCGATTTCTTCCATCAGCATTTAATAAATTTCAGTAGAGATCTTTCACCTCTTTGGTTAAATTTATTCCAAGACCTTTTGTTTTATTTAGCTATTGTAAGTGGAATTACCTTCTTGGTTTCTATTTCAGATAATTGGCTATTGGTATACAGCAATGCCACTATTTTTGCTGTATTGACTTTGTTCCCTGCAACTTTGCTAATTTGTTTATTAGTACTCTTTTTTTGTGGGGTCTTTGGCATTTTCTATATACAATAAAAGATCAAAGATCATTTGACTTATTTTTAAACATGCATCTTGATTTTATTCTCCTGCTTGATTGCTCTGACTAGGACATCAAGTACCATGTTGAATAAAAGTGATAAAAATGGGCATCTTGTTGTTCCAGATTTAGAGAGAAAACTTTTCACTTTTCCCCCATTTAGTCTTATGCTAGCTGTTAGCTTAGTCTACATATCTTTTGTTATGGTGAAGTGAATTTTCTCAAATGCCTTTTCTTCGTGTATTGAGATGGTTTGGGTTTTTGTCCTTCATTTTTTGTGGATGTATTATATCATGTTTACTGATGTATGTATGTCAAACTACCCTTGCTTTCCTGCAATGAATTGCACTTGATCATGTTGAATAATCTTTTTAACATTCTGTTGGATTTGATTTGCCAATATTTTGTTGAAGATTTTTGCATCTATATTCATCAAAGATATTGACCTATAGCTTTATTTTTGGGTGCATGTGTCCTTGTCTGGTTTGGTTATCAGGGTAATGCTAGCCTTCAAGAATGAGTATAGAAGAATTCCCTCTCTATGGTTTTTGGAAGAATCTGAGAGTAATTAGTGTTAGTTGGTTAAATGATTGGTACAACTCAGCAGTAAAGCAATTTAAGCCGGGTGTTTTGAAGGGACACATTTCATTACTGCTTCCATCTCATTATTTGTTCTTGGTCTGTTCTGGTTTCCCATTTTTCCAAGATTCAATCTTGGTAAGATATATGTGTCCAGGAATTTGTCCCTTTCTTCTAGGGTATCAAATTTGTTGGCCAATAGTTATCTTAAATATGGAAAAATCACTGCTTTTTTACTTTATGCCATTGTATATTCAACATTTTAAATTTTGATATGAAAATATTCTAGACATACTAAAGCATTTTTTTCATAGAAAGTTTCCCTGATTCCCCTAAAAAAGGAGTCTTTATTATGTTGAATTTTAAAAAACATAGCCCAAATTACCTTTCCTATCAAAATAGTTCTTATGTGTATTTCCTCTTGTTTTCAGTTTTCTCCTTCACTCCATTTCACACATCCAAATTTGTGTAATTGCCAAATTATATAAGCAGTTTAATCTCATATGGTTAATGCTGTAGGAGATGGTAGTCAAGATGAACCTGGGGCTGAGAACCACTAATAGGAAAGGACAAGCCACTTTTTCCAGCCAAGGTCATTTCAGTGTGAGCACTCATGGACTACTGTGTTGATTTGATGCCCTTTCTGCCTCCACCCAAAGAAATGCCTGTTTTACAAATGAGACCTAAGTTTCAGGGTCCTTCTCCTTCTCTACTATAAGGGCGCCCTTAGTTCCTGACTTTGTGCCTGTTATGAGGTCCTCTCCCCTTTCTGAGAAAACTTTCTTTAACAGTCATATTTCCATGGCTGTGACAAAATAACTGAGATAGATCAACTCAAAGGAGGAAAGGTTTACTGAGTACCTAGTTTCAGATGTTCATGGTCACCTGACCCCTCATTTTGGGCCTACGGTAAGGCAGAACACCAAGGCAAGGAGCACGTGGTGGAGCAAAGCTGTTTACCATGGGGTAGATGGGAAGCAGAGAAAGGGAAAGGAGCCTTGGGTCCAACATACCCCTCGAGGGCTCACTCCCAGGGAAACTTCCTCCATCTAGGCCCCCACCCCTAAAGTTCTCACTACCATCAGCTAGGGAGCAAACCTTCAACACATGGACTTTGGGGGGACTTTTAAGATCCAAAATCTTATACTCTTTTTGGAGGGAGTACCAGGGATTGAGCCCAGAGACACTTAACCACTGAACTACATCCCTAGCCCTTTTTATTTTTTATTTTGAAACAGAATCTCACTAAGTTGCTTAGAGCCTTGTTAAATTTCTGAGGCTGGCCTAGAACTTGAGATCCTCCTGCCTCAGCTTCCCAAGCAGCTGAGTTTTTAGGCATCTGCTAGTGTACACAGCCCATTACGCTTTCTTTCACAAACATCACAATATGGCTTTATAACTCTGTAGGGAAAGTCTACCTACTCTCCACAGGGTCCAACTTACACTATCATTCATGTTCCTTACCCTCCCAACACCCTCATCGTTCAAGCTATGGGACGCAACTGTAGTGGTTCATTGTCCCAAAGCCCTAGTTATCCAGATTAGAAATAAGTGATGAAGGGATGGGATGGATTGTTTCTTTAGGAGAGAGCCCAATATGAGTTTAGCACTTCAAGTATAACAAGCTGTGTGAAAAGGGTTTTGTCACTCCAAGTCTGAATCTAATTAATGTCTCCCTTTCACCCAATAGTATAGATACACCTCAGTTTTCCTGGTATTCCAACAAGTAGGAATTCAATTTGAGCATAGAAATACATATACATATATCACTCAAAGACAAACTATAATATTCCAAAAGAATAACTCATTCACTGTAAGGAATAGAGTATTTACAAACATACTTGATCCCCCTTTGAACAGTCTGAATTCTAAGCTTTGCTCAGAAGTATATAAGTACATAAAACATCCATTAAGGTTTGTTGTTGTTGTTGTTGTTGTTTTTTAAGTCTACAAAGCTATGTGTCCCTGGACAGATACCTTCTACACACATGAGAAAAGCGTAGGCCGTGGATTTAAAATGATCTCTGTGACCACAAGCTTCCTTATTGAACAGATTGTCAAACTCAGAACTCCATTTTTAATTATCCAGGGCATTCTTTAAAGATTAAACCACAAAAAAAGTTAACTTCTAAGAATTCAAAAAGACCAGATCCCACAATGAGTCCTTTGGCTTTCAACATCCTGCAACAGAAGGTCTTGGCAAACAGGATTGCTGAATAAGCTCTCACAGGTTCACTTTTCTCATTTGTAAAAACAGAAAATAAAACCTGACCTTCCTGTTTGTTTCATGGGGCTTTATGGTGAGGTTCTAATGAGATGTCTGTGGAAGCACTTTTAATACATGGCATTTTATAGAAAATAAATGGAAGTCATTCTGTTTTGATATTCCAAAAATTATTCTTACTCTTGAAAAGGGGGGTAATATCTGTATTATATTATAACCGATCACAAGAACTGGAGTATGTATTTCAGCACTCCATGTATACTGGCAAACTTGATACATGTCCTCTCATTTAATTCCCACAAAACAGTGTGAAGTTGCCATCATAATTGTCACCCCTATTTTGTAGGTTAAAAAAAAATCTGAAGAACTTACAAATAAAGAATAAAGAGGTAGTTGTGAGGGTTGCAAACATTATGTGTGCACTTAATGCCACTGAACTACACACTGAAAAGTGGTTAAGTTGGTAAATTATATGTATATTCTGCCACAATAAAGGAAATTAATAATAAAATAATCAGGAAACAAAGCCAGGAAGTTTACAAATACAACTGAGCTCACAGAGCTAAGGTTATTATTTCAGTTGCATAAAGACAGAAATATTTATATTTCGAAAATACACAGAAGCTTGTAGATCTATAGTTCCATCTTCATAATTTTGAAAACTTAAAGAAATTAAAGTTTACCAACATCAAATAATTTTATTGATTTTTTTTTGTCTTTAGCTTTATACTTCCTGGACATGTATCATATGCTTGAATTCCTATTAGGAATATATCTCCATAGACTGAGTTAATACAGTTATTAAAACAAATACCTATTATCCCATTTTCTCATTTCCAATCAAAGTAGTTTGCTTTATGCTAACTTTTGTTGAACTTTTTAAGTTGCCAAACTAGAATTATTCATGAATTCTTGAAATGATACTGGGTTATACTTATTTCAACCATGTTCTATGAAAATATAAATGATCCTATAACATTTGCAATCTAATCGTAATTCATTTCATAATGGCAATCTCAAAACACGTTAATTTTGTTAATTATATCACTCTCATTGACTTTCTCAGCTCACTTTCACTTTTGGTGAAGAGATACTTATGACATTTAGTGTTTAATGTCATTAGCTTTTTTTCTGAATAAAGATGGGAATATTGTTCAGCAATTTTGCAATCTAACAGGAGCAAACAGAGGATATGGGTGCATCTGTTGACGACACACATGCTGAAAAATCATAGTTGTTAAGAAATAACTATGATCTAAAAAGAAAGGGGACTGTACTGGGAAGAAATGGTCCAGGAGGGTTAAGAGGAGGTTCTTTGGCAGATTGCTTTGCCCAGCATGCTGTAATATCTCTTTCCAAAGCATATTGGCATAATACACTGAACAATCTTGATAAGGGAGACTTAATTAAAATGCTGTAAGCATAAGATCTCTGCCTTCATGCTATAGAAGATTTTGTCAAAAGAATATTATTACAAACCTAGCAGGATTTTTAAAATGTTTTATTCACTTGTAGCCATCCCACTGATTACTGTACGGTTGGAAGTATAACACAACCAGTCGGTTCTTAATAAGGGCTTTTAAAAATCACAGCATGTTCTTTAGTCCCTCAGTACAGGATGAATGTGACATTAGGGACACAAATATCATTACCTTGATAAATTACTGACCGCATAATGATTATGGAAATTGTCATCGACTGATCATCAGTCACAATTTATTTCAAATCAATGTCTACAATTTGTAGCCGGGATGGAAGTTTTATCAAAACCCCCTCTGGTATAGCACAGCTCTTTGGAGCTCACGTCCCCCTAAGAGTATTGCAGCTTTGTCATGCATCATCTGCTGTTCATGAATGGAACCACTCAATGATTCCATGGCCTCAAGCAATCCAAATTAGTCAGAAGAACATTGGGCTAGGCACACTCCTAGGCAAACTCATGGAGAAAAGCAGTTTAATTTAAGAACCAGCAAATGTGCCAAACTACAAAATCCCTCCCCAGACACAGAGTTTCCCATTTTTTTCCCCTTTCCAACTTGCAATAAATGGTAATGTCTGACTTGACTGTGTTGTTAAATTGCAAATAAATTGTTGAAGAATCATAACATGATAGGCATTTTACATCATCGAAACAATCTCTGTAAGAGGAAGTATAATTTGCCTGCCTTTGTCTGAGACTTGCTAGTGTTCCATTATTCTTTTTCCAACACATTTAACATTTCAAGTCATTTTAGGTCAGGCTTGTCCTAGGACTCAATCCTTGTGGATTGTGATATAGTATTTTTCACTAATTTCTAAGTCCATTATGATATATGGAGGATCTCAAGGTGGCCAATGCTAGTGATGATAAACTTCTATAAGGAACATGTTGTCCCCAAATCCTGCAGAGTCAGATGAACATTATAGATGGTAAAGTACACTTTAGTTAGCATGGGAATTTAATTTGAATATGAACAAGACTGATTTCTTTTTTAAGGCTGCTTGTTGTTCTGCTTTTGTTCCTTTACTTGGGAACTGAAATAATTCGTTGCATTTGTACTTTGGTTGGGATAGAAACGATGTAGAAATGTTAATGAAACCCAGCAATAGTAATACTGGTCCTTAATTTTATAGTTCTACTTTCAAAATATCACATGTAATTTGACCCTTAATAGACTTCTTTCTGAGTTGCAACAAGGGAGATTACTATTTTAAGTTTAAAATTGGCAAGTATTTGTCTAGACTTATATAGCAATTTCCAAAACAAGAAAAATGAATAATATTAATTACTTATTATTTATTAATTGCCAGTTATGATTCTAGCATCCTCTTAAGCGTCCCAGGTATGTTATTTGGTGTAACTACAGTAAGAACCCTACGATCAATGTTTAAACTGATGAAAGTGAATCATAATTGCCTAACATTATGAAGAAGGGTAGAAAGCAGATCTGTTTGAACTTAGGGTCATTATTTTTCATGTAACACAAAACACCTTGGAATATGAGTGATACTTAAGTTGCAGAAACTAGTTGTCTTGTTTTTGGAATTTTTATGTGACTAGCATTTTGGAGTGTTTATCATACTGATATCTATATATCAAGTTCAGGAAAGGAAGGAGGAAGGAAGGAATTAAGGAGGAAATGGAAAATCAAGGAAAGAAAGGGAGAGGGAGGAGAGAAGGAAAGGAAGGGAGAAGGGGGAAGAAAAGGAAGGAGACATGGTCCCAGACCTTGAAGAATTATTACTCCATCCCTATCTCACTGTTCTCCTTCCTCTTCAATTCCAAAGAAAACTAGGACACTGACAAACATTTTCTCAGTACCAACAATATGCCAAGACCTATAAATCTAAACCAAAGCTGAACATCGTTCCTGCTTCATCTGCTAAATCTCCCCTCCATTCTGAGAGCTGTAGCTCTGTCAACGGCACCAGCATCTTCCAATCAACATATTTGAGACTTTATGATGACCTCTGCTGACTCCCTGCAATATTTCACTGAAGAGTATACCTTGTTGATTTAACTTCTCTCGTGTACTTACCACAGATGCTTTTCTCCCCATAGTTCTAGAAATTCAATGAATTATTTTGACAAAGTTATAAATGACCCATTGAGAAGGCATGATTGCCCCTTTAACTGACACTTCTATGACGGTTTCCCAGGATAGGATGAGGTTCTGAGGTCAGAATTGTGTCTGATTATCTGGGACAGGCTGCTGCTCATGGACTGCAGATATTAGACTTTTTATGTTATCTTTATCTTGCATCTTGAACTTCTACTCTGTACACACCAAACATAGTCACTGTTCAGCAATATATAGTGGAATGGATGTCCATGGCTCAGTCAGAATCTGCAAGTAGGAAACAGCCCAGAACTGGACATAGGATAGACAGGTATAGGCTTTAGGGCTAGATCAGTCACTTATGAGCTATGTGCATTTGGCTTGTTTATTTAAAAGTATTTATTTTAAAAGTATTACTGCTACATACCAGGTCATTTGGAAGAGATACAATAGTAATCAAAAACACAAGATTCTAGACTTAATGCTATTTAATTCTGATGTAGGAAGATAGACAAAGGCAAGGAAACACCTAAATAAAATGAAATTGTTTCAGATACTGGTAGGAGGTATTTTTTTTATTGATTGTTCAAAACATTACAGAGCTCATGATATATTATCTTTCATACATTTGACTCAATTGGGTTTTGAACTCCCATTTCTACCCCAAATACAGATTGCAGAATCACATCTGTTACATACTCACATTTTTACATAATGGCATATTAGTGACTGTTGTATTCTGCTACCTTTCCTATCCCCTACTATCCCCTCTCCCCTCCCCTCCCCTCTTCCCTCTCTACCTCCTCTGCTGTTGTTCAATTCTCTCCCTTTTTCCCCCTCCCCCTTGCCCCTCATAACCTCTTATAATTTTGTGTATCATTGAAGGTCTCCTACCATTTCCATATGCTTTCCCTTCTCTCTCCCTTTCTCTCCCCCCATTCGTCTTTGTTTACTGTTAGTCTTTTCCTCATGCTCTTCCTTCCTGTTCTGTTCTTAGTTGCTCTCTTTATATCAAAGAAGACATTTGGCATTTGTTTTTTAGGGCTTGGCTAGCTTCACTTAGCATAATCTGCTCTAATGCCATCCATTTCCCTGCAAATTAGGAGGTATGTTTTAATAATTGGATGATATGATAGAAAATAAGGTGAAGGTATGAGAGCTCCTGCATTTAGATATATTGAAGAAAAATAAAACACCTTATTTTTAAAATGTTGTTAGTTGTTATTTATTCATTTATTTTTATGTGGTGCTGAGGATTGAATCCAGTGCCTCACATGTGCTAGGCAAGCGCTCTACCACTGAGCCACAACTCCAGCCCAAGGAAACATCTTCTTAAGGAGAGATGTTGGAGCTTGAGGAACCAGCCATAAAAAAAATGGGAGGAATACTAAATACAAAGAAGAGCAGAAAGAAGAAAAGTTAGGGTGGCCAGAGCACGATGGGGCATGAGATCTGAGCACCAGGTCTTGTAAGTCATGGAAAGAGACTGGACTTAATTCAGGTGTGATGGGTAAACCATTGGTAGGCTTAAGCAGAGGAGTAACATGATTGATGTCCTGCTGTGAGCCATATAAGAAAGAATGGTAAAAGGACCAATGGAAGCAATGAGTCGACTTAAGCAGTTGTAACCAGAGATGCCAAGCCAGGTTATCACCCCAAAAGCCAAAACTGAACTCAGTAATTCTGATGTCATGGAGCATTTGGGTAATACTGAATATCCTAAGAGGCTTTTTACAATTATTATTTATGTGCATTAAAATTATTTATTTTGATATGCAACAAATTAAGTTTAGATTTATAGGATCCTCAAACACAGAACAAATACTTCAGAAAATTTATTTGCTTTATTCTTTGCCTGACTCTCACTTTATAGAAATAACAGGGAATTTCAGGGGGAAATTTGGGGGGTTGGGAGAAAAAACACTTATTTCAAAATAACACTGAAGAGGCAAATCAATTGCTGGGCTATCGCTTTAGGTATAATAGCAACCATGGTTCTATCTATCAATCAATAGTGTGTAGCAAGTGCCTCACCATACAAGATACTGTGCTAACAATGATAGGAGATATAAAAAGGATGAGTAAATTCCTGCTTGCATGGAGTTTGCAATCTCATGCAGAGCTGGGATGCATTTGCAGAACAGGTAATCCTACCTGGCAGTATACTCTGTGATCCAAACAGGACGTGCCAGGGAATGGGGGGTGGGGAGCACACAGCTTGTAATCAGAAAAGAAGAAAGCCTATAGCCTTTTCAAAGGATATTGGGTTAGACTGGAGCAGAGAATACACGTGGGCTGCTATATTGTAAGGGAATAGTGGGAAATGAGGCAAGAAAAGAAAATTGGAAACAGATTGCAGAGGGGGTTTAATGCCTGGTGAGGAATGTCGACTTTGTACTATTGGTATTGGGCAGCTCTTGAAGGGTTTCAAGCAAGGGAATGTCATGTTGAAAAGGTATGTGGGAAGATGAATCCAACAGCTGTGTGCCAGCCAGGCAGGAGGGAGATGCATCAGGAAGCAGCTGCTGTAGGTGACTAGAGTTGAGGGGCAATTTGATTTTGCTGGTTCCAAGTTTCCAAAGTAAAATAATCATATATATACTTTATAGACACATAATTTTATATATTCCCCTCATTTTCTGCTTATGCCTTTACATCAAGAAGTGTTTTTCCTTATGCAACATTAAAGTGAATTGCTCCCTCATAGAAAAATTATTTGCCCTTTTCTCCATTATATTCTTAATTAATAGTGACAGGCTCACTAAAAACTGACAAGGAAATAGCAAAAGAATAGGAAGTTATGAAAACAAGTGAATGTTTTGCTAAGGAAATGTTTATTACAGTGGTTCTCATCATTATGAGTTAATTACAGGCTCTCGGCAAATATCCCATTGTGAACTCAGAGGTGCAATATGTTTTATTTGAGAAAGTGAAATAGTGATTTCCTTTCCAGTATTCAGTTGCATTTCCTGCTATTTTAAGACTACTCAGTGGTACCAATGTACTTTGACAACCAATTATCCCAGCATGTCTTTGCATCGTATTTTAACTATAATGCTTTTTAAAAGCTTGAATTGCAAAAACAGAGTTCTGTCTTAATTGATCAGATGTGCATCTAGAGTTGTCGGAATACTATTTGTGTAATATCTGAAGAAATTAGCTGGCTTATGTGAGCAGAAAAAAAAAAACACCTGTTGGAATAAGGCACACTGAATTTCCTCTGAAACTATTATTTATAATTTTTCTCCAAACTTTCTTTCCCACCTCCACTCTTGAGGAAAGATGACATGTAGCTCTGAGTTCTGACCAAAATAAAGAATAAGCCATACCATAAACAGAATCTCCGTTGAGTTCAGAATCTGATTGACTGAGGCCATTTGCCATCTGATTATTAGTTACAGGCATTGCCAGCATCAGACTTTGCCTCTACCATCTTCTTCTAGCAAACTCGGTTCAAAGAATGCCTTGGTACACATTCTGCAAGCGAAAGGTGAATTTACAGAGTAAGAATTCTCCATGTTAATGTTGCCCTAGTGCCTGTTAACTACAATTCATTGTTTAAAAACTGACGTCTGTGATTGATTCAGGCACAGGGCCATTGCTTAATTTACTTTGGTTTGATTTTTTTTTTTTCCTCGCCCTCCCAATTGGCTTCTCCAGAGGAGGAAAGTCAGACAGTAGTTACTGCTTTGGAAAGAAAAGATAAGCTGAACACTTTGGAATGCATTTTTCTAACACTCCTTTGCCAAGTGTTACATGACTGTATCAAATTTCTTTAGACTTTGATAATGAGAAACAGACAATTCCATAGAAAATACAACCAAGAGATTTGCAGTAATAGAGGATTTCAGAAAGACACATGGTTCTAAATGGCACTAAGATTATGTGCTTTAGAGTTCTGAATCTTTTATTTTTTTCATGTTTGAGTAGGCCCTATGGTTGATTATCAGGTTGAGCAAGGGCAGAGGCCTGTCTGCTGATTATAAGTGTGCATGTGTGTAAAATTTTCACACATAATATAATATTTCAAAGTTATTTTTATGGAGGCTCAGGGGTCCCAGAACTTAAACAAAACTGCTGATCATTGGCTCCAAGAAATACTTAGAAGGAATCATAGTTTTTTTTACATCATATGGAGTCATTTGCAGACTTTGGGGCTACAGATCACATAATGTTTATTTATTCAGCTGGCTTTGGAGATTTGAGCAATATTTGGAGACACATGAGTCTTTGCCATGCTTAATAAAAAGTATACTCAGAGGTATTGCTACAAGCATTTTTATATACAAAAGGTTCTCACAAGCAGGGGTTGATATTGACAAAAATGTAATTTTGAAATTAAAAAGAAACAATCCCAGAAAAAAAAATTGTCCAGCATCTTATTTCTTAAGAAATCTTTATCAGACCTTATGTCCCCTGTGCTCTAAAGCTTGAAAATACATTATTACCTTTTACAAGAACACTGTAAACTGTAACTTGCATTATTCTTTCTGATCATCTATGACAAACAAGGCCTGGTTCACCTTCTAAGAATAATCATTTAACACAGATGTGTAATTTTGTTGGCATTATTAGTAAGCTTTAGGTCACAAAGTCAACGTGTTATTTTCTATGAAAGAAGATGTAATAAATATTTGATAGCTATGGCTTTTGAGAAACATTCCACCTTTCAATCTTGAGGCATTCTTTCAACATACAGGCCAATCAGAAGTCTTTAGCAGATGTAAAAATGCATCTTATCTACTACTTTTTGAGAAATATAAGAATCTCAAGATGCACCCGAAATATTCATTTACATGGACAATACTCTAAGCAGGGCTAGAATTTGCTGAATGTTTCAGTTACTACTTATTTATTCAGGTTTGTTTCCTTCCTTCTTTCCCTCCCTCCCTCCTTCCATCCCTCCTTTCCGTATTTTCTTTTCCTGCTTTTTCTTTTTTATCAATGCTCCTAAAATTTCCTAAATCCCTGACTTGTCAAAATGCCTTTGCTCTATAATATATGCAGATGAGTAAATTTATTGATAATATTTACATTGCATAATCTTTTATTTGGTTATTTTAACGATAGTTTAAAGGGTAATATATTTCGTATCACGAATCATTTTCTTTTACTGCTTTTTCTCCTCTCTTTTTCTGTTAATTTACCTGCCCAAATTATTTTAATAGCTTTATTGTGAAATTCTCCTTTGTATAAGCTTCTCTGTTAATATCTAATTAGTATAGAGAAATTTCATTGACAGAAAGAGGACTCATTTGTGGAATTTTGCCAAGGTAATTTCTGTATTCTTTGCTTCAAGTGTCTGAAAACTGTGCCCACACATTGAACCCATGACCCATTCTTGTGATCCATGCTCACCTCTTCAATATTGATTTGTCTTTGGTTTGGATGGAAACTATTACATTTTGTGTTAATGTTAAAGATGTGTTTCAAGCAAGTGTTATTATTTGATAAGATGTTAAAAATCAGAGTCCTTTAAAAGAATTCATTAATGAAAAAGTAGATATTTAATTCAACACTAAAAGGAGCAGAATAATGTCTTTTAGTTACAAAAACTTCACACACACACACACACACACACACAAACTCTTCTACAAATACTAGATAAAGAACAATTGCATTTAAAAGAGCAGAGTCATAGAAGACCATTGACTAATATCATTTTTTTTCATTTGCTACTATATTTCTTATTAAATGCAGTAGAATATTTAAGATTTCATCAAGCCATTTCATCTGATGACACATTAGTATATATATTCTCTATTTATATGTGTGTGTATGTGTGTGTGTGTGTGTGTGTATATATATATATACATATATTAAACAAAACAAAACACACACATACACACGTGTGTGTGTGTGTGTGTGTGTGTGTGTGTGTGTGTGTTTTGTTTTGTTTATTCAGAGCTGGGGATTGAAACCAGGGCCTCACATATGCGAGGCAAGTACTGTACCACTGTAAGGTACATTTTCATTTTCCTGCTTCCATCTCTTTTTACCAATATCACTGTTATCTTTTTTCTCACATACCCATCCAAGCTTTTTCTACAAAAAAAAAAAAAATGCCTACGTGCAGAAAAGAAATATATGCCAAGCTTTGTCACAGACCAAACTGCCATGAAAAGCAAGTCAAAAAGAGGGCAAAACCAAGCATATTTTCAGGTCTCACAATGTGCCAGACACTGCAGAAGATAATTTTTTACATGTGATATCACAATTAAAAGAGAATTGTTCTAAAATTTTTGCTCTATCATATTATATATATGCAACTGTGTTCTAGTTCTTCTATTATTGTTACTTGATGATTTGGGTGAGCAAATGTCCATGTCCAGTTTGAAGCCACTCCATTGTGTCCAAGGAAAACGATATATGAAACATGAAAAGCAACTCAAATGGAATAGATTTGTTCATCAAGTAGTGTATCCCATAAGAAGTAAGAGATATCTCAGTCCTCATTGAAGTTATCAGTGAGCCAAAGTGTAGGAACAAACAAGAAGTTTGGCTGAGTTATCAGAAAGAATACTTATAATGTTTCTAAAGCATGTCATGAAAAATGTTAATGAACTTGGGGTGCTTTTATGAAAAACACAACTGCATTTATGAGCTGGTTTTATACATATATTTTTTCTAGATAAATTATTAAATAATACTACTTCAACCCTAAGAAGCAGAAAAGAATGGAGCATAGGAAAAAATTAACAGTCCAGTTAAAATATATTATTTCATCCATGCCAAGATGAATTAGATCACATCTGTGACAGTGTTTGAGCCTCTGATTGTTTGTCTTTGTAGCTGAATATTCAAAGAACTGTAAGCAATGAATTTTTAACAAAATCACAATGACTCTGTTACTTTCATGAAGATTTATTAATACTGACTACTAAATAAAAATGTCAGAGACACGGTAAATATCATGCATAAAAGGCATAAAGAAACGCTACATTGGTTTGAGGACAAATAGGAAATGTAATTTACATTCTGAGCAGAAAATGAATTTCTAGTAATGTTAGGAAAAAGCAGACTCTAAGCAAAAAAAAAAAAAAAAAAAGTAATGGTTCTCATGATACCTGGATATGAAGGCAAAATTGAAACAAATTCAGGCTCTGTGATGTTCAAACAAGGCTGACCCTGGGCAAGACTGTCAAGTGGCTTGTCCTTTCTCCTGGATCCGGAGATCTAAGAGTATGGCCACAGTCAAGAATCTTTATTTTAAGTTTCCCACTCAAGAAATGTTATGTATACTAACCTCCATCCTTTAATGGCAGTGTTATTCAAACCTTCTGACTATGACTCACTTAGGAACGCATATATCTCAACCTACTTTCACTTTCCAGAGGAAAAAGACCCCATGATAACAAAATACATTGGGAAAAACAAAATAACACACAACATCTGACCAATATTGCAATTGTACAGTAAAATCAACTGATGAACAAATTTACAATCTATTAGTAATACTACAAATATGTTAATTCATGTAAGTTTGTCTGCAACCCAGACCAATTCAAAACAGCAGTAATAACCGCATGTCTCTCCCAGGATTTCAGGAATTCTAACAATTTTCACATGAATCTGAATAGCAAACACTGCGAGGCTCTCAAGCCTTGGGTTGCAGTCAGGTGTCCTGGTGGAATATTGGTTTAGAGTTCTCAGTTAATTCAGGCAGCTTGCTAATATTAGTTCATGAATAGTATCTGCCACCAACTCAGCAAATACTAGTGAATATCCATTAGCAGTGATACACTGCACATTATTCAACTGTAAGAGGCAAAGATGAGTTCTTCACCGGGCTGAACTCTAAAGTTCCACAAGAGTCCATTGAGCTTTAGGGACTTCAGTATCAGCTCAGTGATAAGGAGCTGACAGAATCAGGGGCTGCTCCCACGTGGAGGTTACATTGCACCCTTGGGCTCTTAGGTGCCTAATGTGTGAAAAAGTTGAAAACTATCAACCAGATGGAGACAAAGAAAGACAGGGAGACAGTTGTGCCTCGGTAAGCCATAGAGATCTACTGACCCTTCAAAGCACACATTAGAATCAGAACCTAGTTAGGCCACAAGTGGTATGCCAGTGCAAGGAACAGTTGCCAGCAGTGTAGACAGTGGTCATATCAGCTGAGATATGGCTCAGAACCAAATAAGCTTTAGGGGAGGTCTGGTGGGATGGGGACATATGAGATGAAATTCAAGGCAATGGGTAAGCAGCCCTTATTTGTTTACATTGAAACCACAGAGCCCTACTATTCCAGATAGGGAATGTGAACGCTCAGATTCCTCCATGGGAGCTTTCTCTGTTAACTTGCTCTTTCCCATCTAAGCTAGTGTTTCCCCAGAGGGCATCCTCCTTTTCCCAAGACTTTAAAATATCAGTGCTGAATCAGCGGGCCACACCTTCCATTTATTGGTTCTCTACTTTCTCTACAGAGAGGCAACTCTATGTCTCAGATTAGGGTTCCATGATTCTACTTGTCTGAACATGTCAGCCATCTGTGCAAAGTAAAGTGTATTCTAATAGGAAATACATACTTTTTTGACCCATTATAATTTTCAGTTACATTATTCAAGTACCACTGACATCAATTTAAAAGCACCTTTCATCCTTAGGTGGAGCTTATGAATAAGAAAAATATTTAATAAATTCCTCTTTTTGTTTTATATTTATTTATTTATTTTTGGTACAAGGAATTGAACCCAGGGGCACTTAACCACTGAGCCATATCACCATTCCTTTTTATATTTTTGTTTTCAGACAGGGTCTCAGTAAGTTGCTTAGGGCCTCACTAATTTAGCTGAGGTGGGCCTCGATCTTGCAATCCTTCTGCCTCAGCCTCCCACGCTTCTGGGACTACAAATGTGTGCCACCATGCCAAGCAATAATTTCCTTTTGAGTAATAAGTTTTGGTATGCTGGCTGTTAACTAGTAATGTGTTGTTTGGACGTCAGCTTGGAGCCTGGGATTTAGATCATACTAACTATAGTCAAAATCTGTTGATATTCTATTAATAAATCTTTGAAGTAAATGTTTGTCCTAGAGATTTTATTTTCCAAAAAGCCAAGGACAAATGTCCTTCTTTCTTCTTCTCCTTTTTGTTGTATTTTTGTTGATGATGATGGCCCTGAAGGAGACAGGGGGTGGGAAGACATCAAATGCATTATTTGGAGTTGGTTTAGATACCTTAGGTTTTCCGCTAAAAAAATATTCTGGTCCACTTGACCCTGAATCCTCTTTGTGTTTGATCATAGACACGCTGACAGTACCATCATCACATGCCTACACAGAAGATGGTAAAAATGAGGGGTTGAAGGCTTGCGAAAGCACTTTCCTCATTGATAAAATTGGCAGTGACCTTAATCAGTGACTCTCTAAGCTTTTTAGCACGGACAGAAATAACCATTTTTTTCCACTCTGTCTATTTTCATCATAGACACTTTTTTCCTCTGATCTTCTGATATGATACGTGTCCCTGGGTTTATAGAGCTTTAGAAATCTGGTCACTGTGCTCTTCTATTTGTATTATGATTCTTATCAGAATCCCCAAAAATGTATATTTAAGGAGTCTTGATTGGAAAAGCCTCAGAACATAGAAGAACATATAGCTTTTTACAAAGAAATTGGTCAGAATAAGGCCATTTTGAATAATCAGTTTTGTTACCACTGTTTGTAAACCTACACAGCACACAGATTGCTCTGTGACCTATATATGTGTGTGTGCGTGTGTGTGTCTATATATACATATTCCATTTTGTAAAAATCCCTAGCTTAGTTAATTTCTAAATATTTGCAAGAGTATCAAATTACTGAAAGCTGAAAACAGTTTTGCAAGATAAAATTTAATAGTAAATAATTATTTTAAGTCACTTGATATTTAGAAACTATAATCTTGATTGCATGGCTAAATTCAATAGCACTCTTAAGTAATTATTCTTCATAAATTAACATGCTATTTTCATCTGCTATAGTTTTAAAGGAATCAAGGCTGTTAACTATAAACTACAGCTAAATCACCCAAATCACAATCAATCTAGAAGTTTCTAACCCCCTCCTGGTTACTCTTGTGGTGACCAGCTGTGTGTCACTCATACTAAGGATACACCGAGCAATCCACCCAACTTCAGTTACTTGGCTTGGATGGACACACTACCCTGGACCATTTTGTTGGCATATAAATTCCTTAATTTAAAAAAAAAATCCCACAATCTTAAAAAAAATAAGAAGTCACTGCAATTACATATTTATTTATTTATAAGTTTTAGCTTTAGATGTTTTAATGGTTTGTTCTAACACTAGGAGGACTAAGTCCTGAATCATTGCTAAATGTTCAGAAACCCTCTGACACAGAGCCTACTTTTCAGAAAACTGTGTTTCACCAGTGATACTGAATAAACAATGTAATTATTATAACTGATGTAGTTCTACAAATATGTAATTATAAACAATGAAAGAAAGATTCTATCAGTATATCTATACTAAAAAGTTACAACTAAAAAGCTAATTATGGCCAGGCGTGGTTGCACACTCCTGAAATCTCAGTGACTCAGGAGGCTGGAGCAGAAGAATCACAAGTTCAAAGCCAGCCTCAGCAATTTAGCAAGGCCCTAAGCAACTTAGTGAGAGACTATATCTCAAAATAAAATAATAAAAAGAACTGAGGATTTGGCTCAGTGGTTAAACACCCCTGGATTCAATCCCTGATACAAAAAAAAATTATGTAATTGTGTTTATCTTGATGTTGGTGGTCCGATTACTAACATTTCACTATAAATAAAAATGTCAAAATTAATAGCATCATTATTATTAGGATATATGCAGATAGAGATATGGATATATTGGTATTTCTCAAAACTTTTATCAAGTAGAAAGTGTAAAGGCTCTTCCAAATGTGGTCAGCCAACAACATCATCTCTGATTATACAAACAATTCCTAACACAGCCAGTGATGCCCTTAGAAGATAAAAAAAGACTCTCTAGAAAAAGGAAACTGAAAGAACTTCTCAAAGGTGAGCAATGAGTTAGGTGCAGAGCTGCATATCAGAATTTTTGTTTCTAGAGAGGCATCACGGGTTGGTGGAGAAACAGGTAGTAGGTCATGTTCCAAGTGTTTCTTATGGGAAACCAAACTGGGCCTCAGCCTAGAAAAACATCACCTACCTCACTGGATTGTTTTGAGGTATGAAGTATGTCACAATTATAAAACATCCGTCTGTGAAGAAGACAGAATATGGTATTGAATTGTTGACTGCAACAATAGTAGATGATGTGTCTAGGCTCTTGGCCCAGATTACAAAAGCCCACAGCCAATACGATGACTAGAAAAGAGTATTCATCAGCTTTACCCTAGAACTCGACTTAAGTTGTTTCAGTTTGCAGTTCCAAACCTATAGCAGTGAGCCTATATCTCCTCTCCCAAACATTTCCCACAGATGAGCGGGAAGGAGGCAGAAGCCGCGTAGCCCAGGGTATTTGTGCTAACTGGTAAACCCCAGGACTGACCCCAGAAGCTCATCATTCCCTTTTGTAATCACCAATCTCTCACAACTAGCTGTAGACTGCAGAGTCACAAGTGCCCTCAGAATCCCTAACCCTAACTACGGGAATTGGTTTGTCCCCACTTCCACCTTCTGCCACAGCACAGTGTACCACCCACTCACCACACTAGGCTTTCCGTGGAACATCTGATCACCACAAATGTGAAGGAACAGAATTTCAGCTACTCAAACTGTGAAACATAAGCCATGGATCTGTGTGTTTCACAACAACATAAAAATTTCACATTTTTTATCATGTTCAAACCTAAACATATGTAACAGAGGAGTCTACTTCCTGCTTTCATCAGCTTGGGGTGCTCCAGCAAATCCTCAGCTGTCACCATAACTTATATAGCAATCAAGAGAATCGATGAGCAGAGTTCCAGGCATGATCAGGAGAGGAACAACTCATAAGAACTGGCTTTTTGAAAGTGACCTTTGATGCATTCCTTACATTTTCGGATTTTCAGTTGCTTCATCTATGGTAGGAAAATAAATAAGATTATTGAGAAGATTAAATGATCTAATACTAATGAGGCATTTTAAACAGCACCGACGGGCTTCTCAATAAACACTAACTTGTTCTTTATCATCATCATCATCATCATCATCATCCTCATTAAATCTCAAATGTACTGGTGAGTCAGGATTTATAGTCCAGGTGCAGGTCTGGCTCTGGTAGGACACCTCTGTGAATGAGTCTCTGACTATAGTCACACCCAGATCACAAGCTGATCCTGGAAGTCTGAAGCTAAATGGACCTTAGAACCTTAGAATCCAAAGGACCTTAGAACCCAAGCACTAGGATAATTACACTATGCCTAACCTCTCTTTCTAAAATAACAGTCCAAGGTGACACCTCTTGTAACACCTGTCTCTGGGGCATTCATGCCCAGGTATCTATCTCCAGGTTGGGGAGGGGATCATCTTGCTAGAGGAGGGAAAAACTCATTCTAGTTACCAGCAAGGACCCCTGATACACTAAGTTTTAATCACCTGCGTATACCGCTGGCATACCAAGAACATCAAAGAAAACCACTTCCTGGAAATAATTACCTACCCTAGCAGACTACAACTCATTCATTCAAAACTTTTTAACAATTGATATCGCACAGGCACATACTGACTGATGCAGATGTTTGTATGCTAAGACCAAATATCAGGCCAACCCCATTACCCCAAAATTTTTATGATCACCTTTGGAAGTCAACAGACAAGAGAAATAACTATTTTTCAGCATGAACGCTGCTTGAATTACAGAGCATTCCACTCTTGAACACAGCCTCCTTATAACACAACCCTCACTTGTTTTTCCTAATGCCAGACTCTTCAGAGATCCACTCCTCTCTTCTGACGGCAGCTTCCTCCTTCCTGAATTGAATGAGTCTGTCCCTGTTCCTCACTCTTGGTGTTTTATAATCTGTCACTTGATGATCTCATCAAACTTTCTTGCCTTGATGATCCCTTCCCTGAAATTTGATTTTTTTTTCCTTCACCCCTTAGTCCAGACTGGTGCCTCTGCGACAGACCCCCAAAACTCCTCTTCTCCTTGTCATGTATCATTATAGTCACCCTGTCAGTTTGTCTCCATAAACTGCAATTTCCATAAAGCCCAGTCTCACCTCTTTCATATTCATTGCCGAATCACTGGATCACAGCAAGTGACTCAACCTCTTGCCCCAAAGTTTTTTTTCTGACTTCCAATCCCTCTAAAATTTCTCCAAAAGACCTGAAATGCTTTAAGTTTCCCCTCTTTTCTATTATGTTCAAACTCTATAACTTGTTCATTTTGTCCCAAAGCATCTGGAATACCTTGCTATTCATTCTTCCCCTTCCGGCTCTTGCCCACCAATCCCTCCTTAAAGTGTTATCCCTTCTTCCTGAGGAAAGTAGCTCTTCTGCTTCTGGATTTCTATAAGATTGGACCTATACATCTTTATATACTCACCATTTGGGGTGATGATTATTACAATATAGAAAAAATTTATTTATTTATTTACCTAATTTATTTATCTAATTTCCTTGAATGGAAAGTAATGTATCACACAGCTACAGATCTGAACATCCGGATACCTGCAAAGATACTCAGCCATCATTTGTTACATGAATGGTTAACTGAATGAGTTACCATTTTGTAATTATATAGATAAATGCATTATGGCATAGTTGACATATGCGGTAAAAATAAAATAAATACCTCACAGCATAGAGATGTTTCTATTTTTTCTGTTTCTTCAGGCACGTGCCACACCAATACTCTGTAGTTGGCAACTCAAGCAAACTGCTGCAAAACTGAGGGAGACCACACATCATTGGTAAGTAACATGTTATTTCTAAATCGGATGGTAGTCCAAAAGCCAGTGTTTGTACCCTCATTTTATTTAAAGTCCTATTTTATAAGAATTTTAGATATTCTGGTATTTTGGGAAAACACAGGAAATTGATGAAGAAACCTTTTCAAGAAAATTGCTGTTTCTTATGGAATTGAACATAAAAGCTTTCAGTTTTATACAACGCTGAGAAAATTTCATGTATTTCTAGAAGGAATTTATACTTAGGGTGAATGTTTTGATGATGCCCAACAGACATTCTGAAAATATACAAATTATAAATGAACAGTTTGATGGATTTTCACAAAGTGAGCACACGCCTGTAACCAACACCTAATTAAGAAACAGTAGCACCAGTGTTCCAATAGGTCTTCTGACCCCTTCTCATCAAACCCCTTCCTCTCCACCCTTTCCCCACCCCATCAAAGTTAAACACCGTCATAATTTCTAACACTGCAAATCAGTTCCCCTGTTTAAAAGTTTTGTAAAATTGGACTATCTTTTTAAATGATTTAAAAAATAAAGACAAAATTGGGGAAAAAAAAAGAGCAGAAAAGCTAAGTGATTTTCTATTTATGTAACAGCTGTTTTGCCAGATGATTTGATAGCTAATTGGAGTTGTATTGCTGTTATTCTTAAACCCAGTAAACATCACCTGTTTTAATTGAGGGTCGCTGCTGATTAAGCACTGTATCAGTTTTTCCCCTCATATTTGTGCTTAATAAATTATAGCCTGCCCAAGATTAGGAAAGGTATTCATCACGTCAAATGTTTACAACAACTGTCTTTTATAATTAGAGCTAAAGATTTTCTTTTAGCATTGACTGATTAAATCGGTAATTAACATGGGATAAAGATTTTGCATGGTTTCTCAAAGGAACCAAGAAAATAGATACAGATACACTTAGATCAGCAAAAGGCTTAATAACACATTTGTTAAAGGCACTATTGTATGTAACATAATAAATGGGAAATAAGATCACATTTTATTTATTTCAAGAAAGATAACTGTCTTTGTAGTTATTTAATCTGGAGAATATCTTCCTAGTGGCCTCCTAATCCTTCATACATTTTAGGCCTCTTCCCAAGGAAATAGCAATTAAATCCTAAAACTTCAAGTGTTCGTTAAATGATTCAGATAGCATCTTATTGATTGAATTCCTGGAGAGAAAGATAGTAGGATTTCTACCTGTCAAAATTAAAAAAAATTTTTTTTTTAAATGCTGGCCAATTTCTTTTAAAGTATTAAATGTTTTATTTATGGTTTTTTCTTCTGTGTTATTAACTTTAATTTTAAGTCATTTGGTACATTTCTTTAAAATAATTTATCATCCAAATAGTCTCTTTACACACTGTAATATTTTATCTAGTCTTGTCCATTTTATGTTAATTATCTATTCTTCAGAGGATGTCCTTGACTTTGCTCCTAAATTTTAGGATGTGTTTTAGTTTAGAAGGACCAGTAGTCTTCTGTATCTTTGTCACCTCAAACTGTTCTTAAACACATGCCTAATTGGTCTCCAATTATGTGAATTGTGCACACAAGAAAAATATTTAAAGTAATAATTACTAATTAAGTTTTATCTGAAACTATTAAGTGGGCTTATACCTATCTTAAAGGCTATGTGTGTTAAAAAGCATTTAGTGAGTTGAACAATTTAAAGAATCAATTTGACAATGTCCCAACTCTTAAAAAATAGATAACTTGGAATATATGCCATTCAGTTTGTTGTGTTTAAAAAAAAATGTAATAAAGGTAGGGTTAATCCTACTCATCCACCCTCAATAGGCAACTACAGTTGTGATTTCTATCAAGGGGATTGGTTTTGCCTGTCCTTGAACTTCATTTCAATGAATAATGCAATATGTGCTAATTTTGTTTCTGTCTTCTTCACTCAGTGATGCCTCTGAGTGTCAACCCTGTTGTTGAGTATGATAGTAGTAATACATTTGTTTTTACTGTTTAATTGTATTCCATTAGATTAATGTGCCATGATTTTGTAATTATTCCTGCAGTAGACATTTGGGTTATTACCAAGTTTTAGATATTATGAATAAAGCTTCTGTAAGTATCTTTTTTAAAGCATTTTTGAGACCACATGTGTTCATTTCTTTTGGGATAATAACAAGCTGAGGAACTCCTGGGTCATAGGACACATTGGTGTTCTACCTCTTAACTGCCTCACTGTGTCTTTAGAATCTTTGTCCCATTTTACACTCCTACTGGAAATTAAGGACAGTTTCATTTGTTCCAGATCTTCACCAACACTTGATGTTATTAGTCTTGGGTTTGGGCTTTTCTTGTGCTCTCATAGTGGTTTTGCATTGCCCTGTGACTACGGATGCAGAATATATTTTCATGTGCTAATTAGCCATAACACATGCTTATATTTTCTTTTTTTTCCTTTTTGTCTCTTCAAGTTATTTGCTCATTAAATTCGTTTGCATGATTCATTTTTCAAAATATATTTGGGATAGAAGGCCTTTGTCTTCCCCCAGCCCCAGGACTCCATGCATGCTTGGCAAGTGCTCCTGCCAATATACTTCAGCCCCCTTTATCAAATTTTATGTATTAGGAAAAATTTTACTCAGTCTGTAACTTATCTATTTTCCTAACTATGTCTTTCGATAAATAGGCTTTTGATGAGGTATAATTGATCAATATTTTCTTTTATGCTCAGTGCTAAGAAACATTTGCTAATACCATGTTTGAAAATCTTTATACTTCTGATTTACATTTGAGTCTATGATGATACTGGATTCATTTTTATGCATGGTGTGAGGGCAGGGGTATACATTTTTTCACATGTTTTTGCAATTGTTCCAGTGTAATTTATTGAAAAATAGCTTTGGTACTTCAGTGAAAGTCAGCGGACCATATATAAACATATTTCTATTTCTGTGCTATTTCTTCTATTCCTTTGATTGAGTTATCCTATATTGACCTTATTGAGTTATCCTGTATTGACCGTATTGTCTCAAATGTGAGTCTTGAAGTCGGGGGATATAAGTTCTCCAACTTTCTTCTTTTGCCCAATTATCTTAGCATTCTTCATCCTTCACATTCTCATATATATTTTAGAATAAATTATTCAATTCTACAAAGAAGGAAAATGTTCCATATCTTATTGTTAATTATGATATGAACTTATACTTTTTGTAGATACCTTTTCAGACTAAGGAAGCTCCTTTGTTAAATTTTTTTTACAATGAATGGGTATTGAATTTTTGTCAAAACTTATATATTGAAATGATCATATGGCCTGTCTTCCTTTCCTGATAACTTGATGGATTGAACAGATATTTTTTTTTCAGTGCTAACTACATCTTACATTCCATTGGATAAACCATCACTCGTTACTGATGTATGGCCATTTTGTTTCATCCTAAATTTGAGTTGACAATATTTGGTCAAAATTTGTCTATATTCAGGAGGGATATTGGTATCTATATTTTGTTGAAATATTTTTGTTAGATTTTATTACCTGGGTGCTACTGGCCTCATTATATGAGTAGAAAAATATTTAAGCATTTCCTCCTCCTGTCTTTTCTTAAATAATTTGTGTAGACTTATTTATTCCATAAAATTTTTATAGAAATTCACCAGAGAATTCATCTATGCTTGGAGTTTTCTTGATTAGGAGCTTTTTAATTATGAATTCAATCCTTTAAAAGATTCAGATTCAGTGTTACTCATATTTTCAACTTTTTATGTTAATTTTTGCAAATTGTGTTTTTGAGCGTACTTATTTCATCAAAGTTGTCAAGTGTATTCTCATAAATGTTCATAATATCCCTTTATTATCTTTTAAATACCTGTCTGAGCTGTAATCATATTTTCACTTTCATTCTTGATATTGGTAATTTATATTTTTATTTTTGTCTTGGTCAGGCTTGCTTTAGCCCATTATTTTGAGTCTTTTCCAACTATCAGTTTTTTAATTTGTTACTTTTCTTTACCTTTTATCTATTCTTAATTTGATTTTTTTTGCTCTTATTTTTGCTCTCATTTTATTACTTTGCTTTTAATTTGATATCTTCTCTAGATTTTTAAGAAAATGGTTATTAATTTCAAGTCTTTCTTTTTTTCTAATATAAGAATTTTCATGCTACAAACTTCTCTTGATCATTGGGTCGGCTGCATCCCATGAATTTTTTTTATGGTGTTTTCATTACCATTTAGTTTAAAATGTTTTTTTAATGTTTTTAATGACTACCTCTTTCAACATATGTTATTTAGAAGTATGTTGTTTTGTTTCCAAAATTTGGAAGCTTTTCTATGTTGATTATTTTTATTGATTTCTAATTTGAACTCTGCTTTGCTTAAAGGCACACTTAGGATATTTCTATCTTTTGAAATTTATTAAAACACCATATCTTAGAGCCCAGAATTAGCACACAGTCTATCTTCATGAATGTTCTAAGTGTATTGGAAAGAAGTATGGCTGGGCACAGTGGCACACACCTGTAATCCCAGAGGCTTGGGAGACTGAGACAGGAGGATCATGAGTTCAAAGCCAGCCTCAGCAAAAGCAAGACACTAAATAAAATACAAAATAGGACTGGGGATGTGGCTGAGTGGTCAAGTGACCCTGAGTTCAATCCTCAGTACCTCCCCCCTCCAAAAAAGAAAGAAGTATGTACTATGAAGTTGTGGGGCATGGTGTTAACATAAATATCAATGTATTCAATGTAGCTGATCATGTGGTTGAAGTATTCTTTATTTGAAAGATTTTTATCTGCGTGTTTTATAAAATACTGCAAGAGAAGTGTTGAAAATCTATTAGTGTAGATTTATCATCTATGACTTTCTTTTATTCTGTTGGTATTTTCTTCATAAATTTTTGAAGCTCCATTATTAAACACATATATACCTGCGAGTAGAGTTGTTATAAGTTTTTAATAAATTACCATTTTTATCATGTTGAAATGGTCTCTCTTTCACTCTTACCACTCAGATGGGCTGGCTTCGATATCTTTCTATCCAGCACCATCAAAGGTAAAGAAGATAGAGATATTAAGTCTCTGTCTCACCACAAGTAGCCCTTCTCTGCTTGGTCACATGGAGTCTTGCACTCTTTGTGGACAACCCATGCCTTAGCCGAGGACCCACAGGGTGTGTCTAGGAAAAGTTCCACTCCTCCTTCCTTGTATTCCTACCCTACTGTGTATTCCTTTCTGGTACCCTACCATGCAAGCTCCAGATGCTCCACCATCCCTGACCTCTGCCCTCTCTCTAAATGTTAAGGAGCTGACTTTGGCTCCACTTCATTCATACAATCTGAAGACCGTAAGAAGCCAAGACAATATAGAGTTCCCTTCATGGACTTCTACCTCTCAAGGATTCTAGTCCTGAATTGCCTATTGTCCATTGCCTCAGAACAGATAAATACAATATTTTGTCCATTTCATTGTTTATCATGGGAAAATATATCCAGTGGGAGTTACTCCAACATGGTCGTGTGTTGAAGGCCTCAGGTTTGGGCATATTTTTTAGCAGACAAAATAATTACATTAAGACTCTACTAATTTTGATGGAGATGAAGGATAAAATCATCTATAAATCTAGACAAATAATATATCTACCAGTCTTTTATAAATAGGGTAAACATATTTTCTGGGTTTTCCTAGCATAGTTCCACTTAATGTCTACTGTAAATAGCTCCCCATTTCACACTCAAAAAATATCCTAGTTTTTACAATAAATTTTGCTTTATTTATAAATCTCAATGCTAGTGATTTGTGAGTATGAGAATCCTATAGTCCAACCTTTCCTTCATTATAGAATCATTTTTAATATTCAGTTTTCTTTAGCAAATTTCATATTGTTATTTCTTTTTTAGGAGGATTTTTTTCTTTACCAGCTTGTAAGTTTGTATACAATGCAACCCTTCATTCTCTAGTACTTCGAAATAAGTTTCAAATGCGGTCAAAATGTGCTCTTGAGAAATAAGCTATACAATGCAAACCACACTTTTACCAGAAAATTTTTTAAAAGTTGGAAAAATGAATCCCACTTATTCATAAACTTCTCTCTTTTAAGGAGATTTTTTTAATTGTAAAAAGATAGCAGGTTGCTCCTAGGTGTGTGGTTGACTGGATTAACTCTACAGAACTCTGACTTGGTTCTGATGTGCCCATGACTGAGACATCAGAGGACTTTTGGGAGGAGTCAAGACCTTTTTTGTCACAGACCAGCTCCAACAGGGGGTCTCAGGAGAGGAAAGGATGGTAAGGAGTCCGCGAAAGAGGGGTGGAGAAACAACACAGACACCAAAGTGAAGGTGTTGATCCCAATCTTTACTTGTGAAGTTGATCATATATACTTTTCATTTTGGCAGGCTCACAGTACTTTGTGATTACAAAACAGGAATCATTATTCAAAGAAACAAAATATTACGTAGCTACAATTAGAATAGAAGAATGTATCTTGGCTTATGCATAAGCAAGCATTTGTACTTTCAGTTCGAGTTTTGTTTTGAGCTGTTTCTGCTTAGTTAACTTTTAATAATAGTTAGAAATGTCCCAAACTATTGGCCTATACCTTGACTATTCTTTCTTGACTTACTGACTGGAACTGGTGCCATGGTTATGGCAAGGGGTTGACTTGTTATTACTTTTAATCAAACAAAAGTAAGAGCACAAACCATTGTGCACAGGAACAAGAACAAGTTGCCCAGTACTAAGCACTAATCTGTCTTCTTAACATTAATTTTCCTTCTCTAGATTTTAATTTAATTTCTCAAAAACTTCCTTGACAGGAATACAGGGAGTTTTCCATTAGACATTAACAATTTACACTCCACAGCTGAATCATTGCATTTAGAGCAAACAGATCTATTCTTAGAAGTAGTTGCATTAATTGGGAAAGTCATGATTTTTTCTTCATACTTAATGGTCATATGAGAAATCGCAACTATACTTATTAAAGGAGTACAAAAACAAATCAGCCCATTCCTAGAAACATACTGCGCTCCTCCAGAGGATGGACACCTTGCGCCATCCACCTCAGTAGGGCCTTGCCATTGCCTGAGTCAGGGGAGGGGCACAGCACTTTTTACTTCTAGACCCTCTCTTTTCCATTCCTCCAACAATTTAGTCATTTCCATGTTAGCTATCATGACCCGGCCTTCTGGAAAGCATGGAATCATTTCAATATATCCAATCACACTACAAAAGGGAAAAACTTAGGCAGAGAAAAGTGTTCTACATGACCTTACATTTAGAAAGGAAGAGGCTACTTAAGGAAGACAGCATCTGAGAGTAAATGTAGAACCTTTGACCATACATACGACTCTCTTATTTAAAGCTCTGATATTCTGTGGATGATATCTGGGGCCAGTTTTTGGATTTCAGATATTCATAGATTTTTTTCTCCTTGATTTACAAGGTCATATATTTTAGATGTTTATTTCTTCTTTTGGAGATAATTGGAACTCTGCAGGAAACTGGTAAAAGAAAGGTGAAGAAATAATCATTAATAACAATGCTATAACAGTCATTAATAGCCAATGCCTTGATAGCTTAGTGAGCATTGTTGGCAGAGGAATCCTCTTGTTCATTATTTATTTTCTTTGATTACATACCTAGTTAATGCAAACTGACAACTTGAATGGTTACCTAGTTATTTTTCAGTCACCCAGTTATATGTCAGACTGCAGACAGTAATAAATGTTAAACTTTCAAATCTTATGCAAATACGTTGTATTTCCATGTAGCTCATCTTTGGCAATTTATTACATTTATGTTTTTCTACTGAAAACTATTCATAACCTATTTAATGTCAGGCTCATACCTCAAATGAAGTACGAAGAACACCTTTCATAAATTGCAAGGTTTTCTTTGGTAATAGTCCTCGGAGAAGCTTCAAACTGTTAGTCAGATGCACTTATTTTGAGAGCGGCAGCTTGAGTGTTATAATACTCTCCCTCTGTTTTAAAACATCCCAAAGAACGCTGTCAAGCTCTAAGTTTCTATACCTAGTATCTACTAAATCAGATCAGGCCATTTTTATATAACGGTTGCAAATGTGTTTTTTTGAAAGTTAAATCTGTTTCTATTTTTCAATCAATTTAAAATGTGTAGAAAAAGTGTTCTGATTGTATATTATCCAATCTTCATCAGCTGCCGGAAGGAAATGCTGTGAAAATCTGTGATTTAAAACCCTTAAAACTTCTGCTTGAAATGCATGTTTTGTTAAGAACATTAAATATGCAAAGTATTTTAAACAGAATTTTGATGTCTTTATTAATAGCATTTAAAAGTTTTAGGATTTCAGATATTCATAGATTTTATTCTCCTTGATTTACAAGGTCATATATTTTAGATCTTTATTTCTTCTTTTGGAGATAATTGGAACTAAACAGGAAACTGGTAAAAGAAAGGTGAAGAAATAATCATTAATAACAATGCTATCCTTTCTAAGAATTACTGGGAGTAATACATTTTACATAGGCTAGGTACATACCATAAATATCAGTGGAAACATACTTATAGACCATTGTATTTAAATTGCTTGCTATGAGCCGTGTAAAATACAATGATCTTGCCTTCCTGAGTTTCTAATCTGCTACATAAATAAAAATAAAATACACATGCCAAAGGAATAGTTTTCCAGACTAGAAGGGCAAAAAGATTTTTTTCTCTTCTATACTTCATAGTTAAAGTGGGATTTATATTGTGGAATGGAGACAAGGCATAAAAATAATTCATGATGAAAATAATATTGAATAATAACAAATTTAAATGTATCCTATTAAATCTAAGCAACATATCTTGGATATGTAAAAATAGTCGTGAAAAATATAGAATAACCCAATAACAACAGATGATTTTCTTTTTTATAGCTATATTTGGTTTCATATTAGTTGAAAAAACACAGAAACTGTTAATTAGTACTTCAGGTTTTTATATTTAGTTTTACCTACTTTGTCAGTTAGCTTTATGTTCATCCATAGGTAAGAGATTGCCAGAAAAATCATGATTTAAACATATAGGGATTTATTCTCTCACTTAAGGTAAGTCCTGAAGCAGGGCAGCCCCATGATTCATTCAGATTTCTTGTAGCCCTTCAACACTCCATTTCTGTGGTATTGGATCAAGTCCAAGATAGCAGTTAGCGCTCCAGCCATCACATCTCTCTTCCAGACCTACAGCAAGAAGAAAGAAAAAGGGATGCTAGACTTTAAAAAGATTTCAAGTAAGTACCATACATTACTGTCATGCTCACATACCAATGGACGAAGGCTGTCCAATAGATACATCTCCTAACTAGAGTCTAGAAAATGCAGTCTTTTATCTGGATGCCTGTCTCTCCTAACTACAATGAGATCTGGCTTTGTTATGGGAAAGAAGGGGATATTGGAGCCTAAAGTAGGCATATGGCAGTTTTTTTCATTCCTGTTAAACATTTTTAACATTCTTGACGTACGCTGTGGCATTACTAATTCAAAATGAGCCTGGCCAACATTGTATCCCTATATAAGGTTTATTGCTCACTAGGTGGATCTATTCTAGGCACCACACATGTCACTTGGTACTTGGGAAGGCTTCCCTTATTCAAGCTATCTGATTATATGAACATTCTGGAAGATTTAATTGAAAAATGACGCATCTTAGAATGAGAATGATATCTAGTTGTGTGGTTAAGTTACACACATGTGTGTGTGTGATTTCACCTTTGAGCAAAGAAATAAATAAGTAATTATATAGGTAACAGGTTGTGTAGTTAGGTTGATTAATAAAAAAGAGCAAGAAAAAGAAAAGATGATGGGAAAGGAAAGGAGGAGAGAAGAGGAAGAAAAGGAAGGATTTAGAAACAATTCTTAGGATATCTGTTCTAATGTGATTTTGAAGCAATCAAAGATAAATGGTCTGATCAGAATTTACATCTCTATGTTGACCTACCCTGCTCATAATCTTCATAGTGTAGCACATCATTCTGCTCTGGGATGCTGTTTATTTGTGATCCTTACCATGTTTTGTGGATGAATCTTCATTTCCACAGTTGTAAATGCTAAGAGCACACCTTAAATAAAGTCCTGAGGAAGTTTTTTTTCTTCTAACGTCTTACCATATATTGGTTTCTTTATTTATTGCATAAGAAAGAAAAAAAAAAAAGAATCTCCCACCTCCTTTGCTGAATGCTCTTTGTCCATGGGTCCCTGTCACAGTCAGCACTGCCACTGTCCTAGGCAGGCTGCATTTCCTTGCATCATCCCAGTGGAA
The DNA here is from genome assembly GCF_052094955.1 of Ictidomys tridecemlineatus. Lineage (NCBI taxonomy): Eukaryota > Metazoa > Chordata > Mammalia > Rodentia > Sciuridae > Ictidomys > Ictidomys tridecemlineatus. Next base: position 31,509,151 of record NC_135490.1, read on the forward strand.
GGATAGAACTGTAGTCTATTCCCTTCTCACTGTGAGGAATTCGCTCCTCACCGAGATCTAGATGAAATAAGGCCCTGTATCAGGTAGCTCCATGACGCCATGTTTTCCCATTAAATAGCTCTCTGACATGAAAGATGCAGAATACTCTCTAGGGGTTAGTCAGGAGACTTTCCTCCAGCCATGTTTTTCAACCATTCTCTTAACCAAGTTTAAGGACTGAAAATTCCCCATTTCTCCCAACAGTAGCAAGCCTCGTAGAAATTAGGTAGACCTGCCAAGGTGGAATATCACAGAGTGAATTTCTTCTTGTTTCTCATATACTCTCATGCGAATGAGTTGAATCTCCACAGTCTCATTTAAATTTGTGAAGATGTTATTAAATGTGGTTTACAGCAATAAAAAAAAAAAAGTCAAGGAGAAAAATTCTTTCTTTTTCTTTAAAATATCCAGTACTTGTCACCAGAGGTTAGGGATCACATTGTAGAGGCCCCAGATGTGATGCTGGTGATATTTTGCTGAGGTCTTGTACTCTTATTCCCTCTTATAAAATTAGTCGACACCCTTTTGGTGCCTAGTTGATTGCACATTCCAAAGTGATCTGTCAAATATCAGCACCTGTGAGCTTCAGGCACATACTGAAGTTAAGAAAAAAAAAATGTTTGTTGTTTTTCTTTTTCACGTTCAGATTGGATTTTAAAAATAAAATAGGTGAACTTCTTTCAGTGCATCCAAGTTAATTTTTCAAAAATTCTACTCTTGCATAGTCAATGGGGATGGGATAAATATTATGGGATTTTCATTTGCATTGCCCTTCCTGTTCTCTGAAATAATTTATTATAATTTTCATGAGACTTCATAATATTATTCATTCACTTCATAATTGAAACGTTGTTAAACTCTGCCTCATGTTGATTCCTGACCTATACCAGCCAAAGGCACCTTCTTCTGCTCCTTCTCTCCTTTCCAACTAAGGAAGTTAGCAAGTTTGATATCCAATGATAACCTGCATATATAATTCTGGTCTTATTTATTTGTAAAATGGAAATAAAATTCCTGGCTTTTTAAAAATGTATGGTAGATTAACTGATGGAAAAGTGGCTTAAAATTTTATACATGCAAATATTAGCAATTGTTACTTTTAAAAGTTTTTTAAAAAACAACAAAAGACTTTGGGGCATTAAAATGTGATTATTAGTCTTTCAACAACAATTAGTTTATCACTGGGACATGTTTACTAAGAATAGTGACTGCATATTGTATTCAAGTCGATCACCCCATATCTAGTAACATAGTAAAAGTGATAAAATAGTGACCCAGCATCACAGAATCAGGAAAATTGCCAGCTGCTAGAATAGTGCCTGGTACTCAGTAGGTCCTGAATAAAAATTTATTTAATGAGCTCTATCTTCTAGTCTTTGAAACCAGATTAGAGGGAGAAAAAGAGATGTGCCCTCACTTTAGTAAACATTATATTAACTCACAGTTTGCCTGGTAAATGACAAGTCCTTCCTTTTATAAGAAAGACAGCAAAATCCAGAAAGCACTGAGTACAGTTCCTCCTAGGACCAATATCTAGAGCCAACCCAAATGGGTCAAATACAGGCTCATGTCAGATCAGTTCTGTTCCTAAGAAATCTTATTTATTTATTTGTTTGTTTGTTTATTTATTTATTATTTTTATTTATTTATTTATTTATTTTATCCTGTTATTTCTATTAGGCTAACTTGAATATGCAATGAGAATTACTGATTGAGCTAGTATACTATAAAATTATAAAAAATAGCTTTAGACTCAAAGATTGAATTCAAGTTTTTGTTTTGTTTTGTTTTGTTTTTGGTACCAGGGATGCTCAACCCCTGAGCCACACCTGCAGCGTTTTTTTTTTTTTTTTTTTTTTTTTTGGTTTTTTTTTTTTTTTTTTTGGAGATAGGGTCTTGCTAAGTTGTTTAGGGCCTTGCTAAATTGCTGAGGCTGGCTTTGTACTGTGATACGCCTGCCTCAGTCCACCCCTGTCCCCCAGCTGCTGGAATTACAGGCACATGCCATGTCACCTGGCTAGAAGATTGAATTCTAAGGAAAATCCAAGGTATGAAAGTCTTCCTCTCTGCCTTCCCCATTTAGGAATAGCCTGGGTCTACTTATATTCCACATTCCCAGGAGTTTTTCTCTATCTATCTGATCAAAAGGGTGATACATTGTCAAATATTGTTGGAGATACAGAATTTTAAAACATTATTTATTTTTAAAAAATTATGGGCAGATGTAATGATTCCATGGATTGTTACTTCTCATTAGTTTTCTAAACCTAGTATCACTAAGAAGGAAACTCTGTGGAAGTAATTCACAGGGACAAGCAGAAAAAGGAAAAAAAAAGAATTTAGAGAGAATAAATTTATTAAATAGTGTAGTCCAGAAAACAGACAAGATGAACAGGACTAATTATATTATGCCACAGAAAAGTGACATCTGGAGACAGAAAAAGAGGAGCAATATTTACTGACCATGTATTATGCATGACTGATTATTCTAGGACCTGAAATATATTCTAGGTCTTGAAATTGGTCTTTATTTTTTACCTCTTTGGCTTGTTTGGCTTTATTTCTATTAGCATTACTAGTGCACATTAAAACTGTGACAAGTCAATGAAATGTGAGTGGGACCGAGTGTTTCTTGGAGACTTAAAAGAACAGTGACAGAGACAATGCCAAAAATATACCCTTCCAGATGTTAACCCTTGGGCTGCCTGGGTTTATTTCTAACATCAGCAGCCAAAGGAGGGGAGTTTGGGAATTTTAACACTTAAGCGAAATGATTAACGTGCTCATCTCTCTACTGAGCATCTAGACCATATAATTAGCACATTTTTTTTTAGTTTCAGGGCTTTTGATAGCATCCTTCCCAATTAGAATTACTATCTTTTACATTATTCCTCACATTCATGAAACTTCTGTGATTTTTGTACACTTGCCATGGAGAGAAAACTAGGCACACAGTTCAGAAAGTCAAAAAAGTGTGGGGTGAAAATACTCTGGTGTAATTTTCAAGTTAATTCTGGAAGTTCAAGGTTTTAGTTAAAAGAACATATGTTTTCAAGGACTTCCACTGTCCGCCTGTTTTCCTGCAGAGTTAGGCTGCAATACCCTGACTCTCCAGGCTCTGACTTCATTATAAGGAAAACCCTTTGTAGAGGGCATCTGTTCAATTCTAATAATAAATTTTAAGGGAGGTACAGAATCAAAATGAGAAGCAAATGGATTAATTATTCCTCTACATGGGAGCTGGGAATTCATTCATTACGTTTGTTCCTCATCACTGTGTGTACTCTTGGGCTTCTGCAGAAAAGAAATGTTAAATGAGAAATGAAAGGGGTAAGACTTTATTTTCTCATTGTTGGAATTTCTGTATCAGTACCAGTTTTAAGAGAACTATTTTAGCAATTGGGCCTTTGTACAGCCTGGCACATAGGCCACTTCTTGACTTGGAGGGTAAAGATTTATAAACTATGGTACCCATGCTCAAGTACATGGGAAAGCTGGGAAAGCAAAAGTCTAGACAAAAGAGCTGGGTTCTGACCCTAACTTCGCCCCTCACTAGTTATATTACCTAGCACACGCAGCATCAAAGACCTCATCTGTAGAAACAGGATTAGAACCAATTATTTCTGAGGCTTCTAATTCTGAAATTTTATATTTCCATATAATTATTCACTTCCATTACAGAAAAGGGTTGCAATGGTAATTTCACAATTTATTCACCTAGTCCAACATTGAAAATTGAAAAATAGAAGATGTAACTTATAGTCATGAGCATAGAAGTAATTACTTAAAATCATCAGATTGAGCTCTTGAAAGATATTATTAAGAGAAGCAGAGCAACAGGGTCTGAAGGGGTTTCAAAACAACCACCAAAGTCAAATTAACCAGTGGCCCTTCCTGGACATTATTAATCAACAATTTTCCAATTTTAATTGCAGGTCTTTTAAAAACTATATATGTATTCCCAAGGGGTCTGTCTCTATTCAAAGTAACACCTTGATGTCTGTTTCATTTTGCATGCATAAACTGTTGTGGTTATTGAATATATTATGCTTTTTGCAAATAATATTTTGTTTGCTGATTTGATAACTGATCTAGTTTATATAATATTTTAAACAATGGATTAAAGAGTCTGTTTCTCTGACAAAACTGTAGACCATCCAAGGGTGCAGACCAAGGAACCAATGCACAATGAGTTCTAAAAACCTGTGTGCATGTGCACAGGAGTGTGTGTGTGTGTGTGTGTGGGTGGGTGGGTGCGCGCGCGCGCATGGCGCATGTGTACTTATGCAGGTGTGCATTTAGTTGCACTGAAGAAAGGTTTATCAACTCATCTGAATCATCCTTGTTAGGAATGCTCTGCAAACTTAATGAGCATACTCTTAATATTAGATATCATGTCACTGATCAAACTACTTTTACATTGTTATTTATTTACAACCCACCTCTTTCCACAAAGAATTGGAGGCAATATACAATAAAAAGTCATATACAGAAGTAAACTATAAATAGAGACAGAAGATTAATACCAGAGACAAGGAGAATATGCCAATCATAAGTCTTGTTGCTGGGCATCATATTTCATTAGAGCTTTCTGGTAGCCAGAGGAAATAAATGGAAGCATGCTCAGTTGCAAGGTCCTCATTAACAGCTATGAGGAAGCATACAGGTCCCTCAGGGGAAATAACACATTTTGATAAACACATTAAATAGTTGTGTTCTCCAGACAAAATCCTGTGGAACTATTCTCATTATTTACACTGAATTCCAAATGAATTGATAATTTTTTTTCATGGTGTACTGATAGGCTTATGTACCAATTAGACATCATATGGAACTTTGCTTAGCAACTAAATAGTTATTTGACTAGCCTGGTTAAGTTCAAGGCCTCCTGTTTTAGATATAAAAATAACACAAGTTAATCTTGAATTACCAAGAGTTTTTCCTTTATTTTTTAACTTTTCTTGCAACAGTGAGTATACATACAATGGTATACTTTTAACCATTGAAGGTATATAACTCAGGGGCTTTAAATACATGCATAATATTGTGTAAATATCAATACCATTTGCAGAACATTTTTACCATTTTAAACAGAAACTGTACCCATTAAAAATAACTTTGTATTCTTACTTTCTCTAGCCCCCAGTAACCTATATCTGTCTCTATGAATTTCTCTATTCTGTGTATCACATATAAGCAGAACCATACAATTTTTGTCCCTTTGTGTCTGGCTTTTTTCACTTAGCATAATGTCTTCAGATTCATCCATGTTGTTCCATATATCAGAATTTCATTTTATTTTATGCATGAAAAACACTGCAATGTATCCTTGTCTTTTTTAAAAACACAATTGCACCTTTTCAATATTTAGATGTTTCCTTATCCCTTGGGTTGTGGGAAAACTAGTGAAAGATTCTAACATAAAATCTGCCTATCTTAAGTATCACAATTCAAAACGTTCTCTCAATTAATTTGCTTACCTCAAGGTTTTCTTTTGATGCTATTACCCAATTCACTGTAATTTGACTTGATGCTTCTATTTTGAGCAAGTCTCTTTTTTATGCTTTTATGAAAAGAATCACATTTTTGTTGTTATTTTAAAAAAAAAAAAAGTATAGGGGGCTGGGGATGTGGTTCAAGCGGTACCGCTTGCCCGACACGTGCAGGGCGCTGGGTTCGATCCTCAGCACCACATGAAAATAAAGGTGTTGTGTCCACCGAAAACTGAAAAATAAATACTAAAAAATTCTCTCTCTCTCTCTCTCTCTCTCTCTCTCTCTCTCTCTCTCTCTCTCTCTCTCTCTTAAAAAATAAAAAAAGTATAGGACTAGGGATGTAGCTCAGTGACAGAGTACTTGGTAAGCAGGCACAAGGCCCTGGGTTCAATCTCTGATAAAAATAAATAAATAAACAAATACATATTTTTATATATTTATATGCGCACGTAGATGTATATCTAAACTTTCAAAATATTGGTGTCAAAGGTGTGTCATTTGACATTTTTCTTAGTCAAATATTTTCATGTCTCCCTTTGTAATAAGCACTGCAAATTGTATCTCTTTTTCCCTTGATCTAGTAGCTGCTTGCTTCCTAAGACTGTATGCTAGCTCATTGAAAGCTTTTGTCCCATTCCTACAGTCTAAGCAAAAACTCAACATGAGGAACATGGAGATTCAAGATTTTTAAATAATTGACTAGAATTTAAGTAATACAATCCCTACACAGGCATGAAAAAGCTATCCTGGGATTAGGATTAAGCTCAATATTAATGCACTTGCCTAGCATGTGCCAGGCCCTGAGTTTAACCCTCAGCATGGCCAAAAATATACATTTTTTAAAAAAACTGAATCAGTCCCGTAGTTATGCCTCTACTTTGTTCATTAAAAAAATAATGTATAGGGATCAAGACTTATGTCAAATAACAAAATGTATATTAAAAACCTAATTCGAAAACAAACATGCTTATGAAATATTCTTTTAAGTGTATCCATACTAACACTTTCTGATAATGACACATTTCACTGGACTCTTCTAAATGATAAAATATTTGAAGAGTAAACTTAATGGGAAAAGCTTGCTATTGTTCTAAATATGGACTTGAAAGTGCAGTCACATATGAATCTTTGAGCAAGCATTTTTTTAATGAATGTTTCAACAATGCTACCTACTTAAGTTAGGCCATAGTGGCTCACACTTGTAGTCTCAGCTACTTGGGAGGCTAAGGCTGGAGGATCACAATTTAAAGGCCAGTGTGAGCAACTAGCAAGTCATTGTCTCAAATAGGACTGGGGATATAGCTCAGCAGTAGAGCAACCCTGGGTTTAATCCATAGTACCACAAAAATTAAAAAAAAAAAAGTTGAAAGAAAGAGTTACCTACTGAAGAAATTTCTTGCAGTGCTTTTCCCAGTTTTTTTTTTCTTTATTAAATTTTATTAATAATTTTGGAAGTAGCTATAGACTGAATGAAATGAGATACAAAAATATTCTAATTTTAAAGCAAACTTTTAAAATAAATATAAATTCAATACATGAAAATCTTCAGTAAAATCCATTTAAATCACACAGATTCCTGAATGTTCTCTGGATTTTCTATTTTTTATAGTATTAATATTTAATTTACTTTGTATTCTATATTTATAATGTAACATGATATAAATCAAGTAATATGGATAGGTACTTAATATTCAGTTCTCCAATAAATTTTTTAAGAAAATCTATTAGTTTTTTTTTATTCTCATGCCTTTATTTCATATTCAAATTAAAACTTCAATCAAAAATATGGTTTAAAATCTTACATTGTTACCCATTTAATTTTAGTATTATACCTTACTAATAAACTTTTGGTTATGATCAGTTTTAATTCATTTTAATTCAGTTTTAATTCAGTGATATTTCTAAATTGGGTAATTAATATCTGACATTATTCCTAGTACCTGACACCTGCTTCAATGTCCTTTACCATGAGGAAAGTTTTCCATTGAGCCAACATAAATAAAATCTGGAAGCTAGAGAAAATAGCTACCTTGAAGAAATTTGGCTCATAAAAGCCCAGCAAATACTTTAAATGCTTTCCTGTTTTATTTCATGAGTTCTTATAAAGCTTGCTTTAAAAAGTTTTTCTTCCTGTTCACCTTATTTACCCCAAGTGCCAATCTAAATGGTTCAGTTATCATGAGTACTATGAAAACAAACCACCTGTTCTAAACACCAGACTAGGCTTCAATTGCTGGTTGGGTCATCCAGGTTTGAATAGCAATCTTTACATGTTTCTGTGTGATTTTTCTTAAAAGGATATTTTACAGACAGAAAAAAAAGAACTTAAAATCTAAAGTATGGATTAATAATTGAACATGATTTACTAGCCTGTTAATATAAGCCTAATGATGCATTTAACAAAATACTTTATGTTGCTATTGACTAAATTTCCAACTTCCCTTCCTTAGGAAATTCTTGATACCATTTAATCTTAGCATGGCTACAGGACTATCCTAGTTTCTCCCTATGATCCTCTTTTTCCATGTTTCTTTTCTTACTCTGTTTCTTGCTCCATGCCCTTCTAACCAATCTTCACTGGGATGGATGTTTCCTTGAGTCACGCCTTAAATCAGCCTGCATCCAAGATGCTTGAAGTAATCCTGAGGGCTTTTGCTTTCCTTCAGCATTCTCCACAACAGAATTCTGAGTGCAGTGCCTGTTCTCCAAGAACAGTATCTCTGTTCTGCGCACTCTCTGATTAGCCTCGCAGACTCCAGGACACACTCAGTAATTTTATATTCCTTGGCTTTTTGAAGATAAAATGTAGCTTCAAAATTGGAAACAAGTTAAAATAGCCTTTATGACATAAAAAATCTTGAATTCAAAACACACTTTCTGATTTAAATTATCAATCATACTTCCTTCATTGAAGTATCTCAGGGACTTAAAATTTAGCTATTTCATGCCCATGATAAAAATACTATTTGGGTACATGCAAGTAAAAGACAATCTGTCACAATAATTCTAAACAACTTCCCAGATAAAGGGGGCAGGGATAGAAATTCAGATTAGACAATGAGGAATAAAGTCGAGGGAGAGGATATAGGAATAGGAAAGACAGTGGAATGAATCTAAGATAACTCTCCTCTGTACATTATATGAATAGATCACAATGAATCTCAACATCAGGTACACCCACAAGACTGAGACCCTAATTAGAATAATATAAGCTCCATATTTGCATATTTATGTCAAAATAGACTCTACTGTCATATGTAACTAAAAAGAACAAATAAAAACAAAACAAACCAAAAAAACTTTCCAGATAAAGGCTCAACTTTGGTATTTCCCAAGCTGGCTCTCTAGTAGAGAGGCTTGTATTTATAGCTTTAGATAGCCCCTGACAAAGACAAATTCAAGTCTAAGTTCACTACTTGTAGTAGTCAGAATTCTGCAGAGGGTGTGTGTGTGCATGTCCACGCACCCACGTGTGAACGTGTGTGAGAGAGAGAAATTAGTTGGTTGGTTATAGGATTTGGCTCATGAGATTATGGAGGCCTAGAGGTTCCACAGTCTGACATCTGCAAACTGAAGAACCAGGAAAGTCAATGGTGTGATTCAGCCTGAGTCCCAGTGTCTTGCAAGGTTTGGGGGCATTATGTAAGTCCTGGTCCAAGTCCAAAGGCCAGAGAACTAGACACAGTAATATCTGAAGGCAGAAGATGGATGTCCCAGTTCAAACAGAAAATCCACCCTTCCTCTGCCTCTTTGTGCTCTTCAGGTCCTCAACAGATTGCATGATGCACGCCCACACTGGTGAGGGCAAATCATTTTCCATAAGTCTATCAATGCAAATACTTATTTCTTCCAGAAACACCCTCACAGACACATCCACAATAATGTTTTGTCATCTCTCTAGGAATGCTTAAACCACTCAAGTTGGCACACAACATTATCACACTGTATTATTACATGGTATGCGTTTTGCAGCATCGATTGTCATACAATCAATACTATGTGATGATAGTCGTAGAGGTAATAGAGAACATGTGTGGAAAATTTAATTATGTAGGCAGTAATTAAAAATTTATCCTAAAAATCAGTGTTCTTCATGACTGCTCTAGCTTTGAAAAACAGATACATAAAACTATACCCTTGGAATTGTGTTTCCCATTGTAGTATTTTCTGTTTGCATCTTGGGAAGAGTGCTGAAATCCTTAACATCCTTTACTGCTAATGAAATCTATGCATATAAATGTTATGATTATACCCCAGTATAAAAGTAATTCACTTTTATTTTTCTTCTTTATTTTTTTAATTAATTGGGATTTTCCATGTAAGCCAAAACTCTGAACTCCACTAGCTCTTAATGAATGATACAGGGAAATATAATTTGTCTGTGAATGTGAGGTTGATTGGAAAATGTCATCCTTTGACCTACTCAGCTTTGCTAATCAAGGAGTCTTCAGAGGGACGCATAGGTAGATTAAACAGGCTACAATCCATCAGCTACCCCTTCTATTTGTTTAAATTACAGTTTTTGCCAGGTATCAGGTTTACTGTATCTGAAGAAAGCCACGCCAACATGGTTGAGTGTGTCTATAGCCATGTGTCCCGTAATTGGAGAGTGAGCTGAGTTTTACCTTAAGCTGTTTTGAATTAATGCAAGACATCAGCCGCTGGCTTTAGTTGGTTTAATTATCAGAATTGTCACATTTTAGTTATCAGCCCAAAGGGTGCATGCTGAGGTTGATTGTGAACATGTGGTAGTACCTGATACAGGTTACCTGATGGCCAGATATGGGTCAATTCTGGAACAGACTTAATTTAAAGGAGCACAGTCCGGATTCACAAATATTTGTGGCTAGGAATCGCATTTTCAAAGAAAAAAGAAAGACTACTTACATACAAAGCTTTTAAGTGTCAGTAAGAGAACAAAGAGATCTGTTACAGTCTTCCTGAGGTATAGGACTTACGCTGTTATTAAAAGGTTTCTAAATGTTGACATTCATTGTAACTTATTTTTTTTCATTTAAGATTATTAAAATCAAGCAACTTATTCTAATGTGTTAGGCTAAGCTGTGTCTCACTTTATTATTAGAATTAAATCAACTCTTATCAGAAGTCTCTATTATAAACCAAGTAGAATAAAGTCTTGACCATTATTCTTAGGTAAAGGAACTCCAGCCATTTGCCTGGAAAATTGTCAGAGTCTGATGGTTGGTGCAGGTTTCAGCTCCACGTGTTTAACTGCACTTTTACTGAAATTCTATCACGAGAAGGCTCAAATAGCATATTATCCCAATGACCATCACAATGCCCTAAATTCTATTGTTTTCCTGGATGCTATTGCTTTCCTGAAGCATCAGTAAAAATAATGGACCTAATTCTTCTGAATCACTGCACTCTTATCCCAGTTCAGTTCTAATAGTATTGACTACAATCTGAGCATTTTTGCTTCACTCAACACAGCTCTTAAAGGGCTTTCCCTTTTGAAGGCACACTCTCGGTGGGTGGTCAATACCCTTATGAAATTGTCAGACTTGAAAGTAAGATGGATTGTTACTGGAACATTAAGTAGGACAGAGAGCAGATGAAATTTAAATACAAAGTTGCAGCTGTTCATAAGCTCAAAAACTTAAATTAGTTCAGCTGAACTGCTAAATTCCAACAAGAAACAAACTGCGAAGTGAGTTGGCTACCCGTTCCCTAATAGGGAAAAAAATATAGCTAAATAAACTGAAATCTTGCCATTCTAAGAAACTAATATGTGCACTAAATGATGGCCTATGCAGTTGCACCTTTTAATCTAATTTGTTTATAATCCCTGTAGAACAAATAAGGAACCCTAAATCAGATGTTTTTTCCTAATAGTGAGCACCCTCAGTCCTGGCAGCTTTTGACAGCATGATCTAATCCCCTTTCTAACATGCTCTGCCCCAGCTTCTCAGAGCCCTCCTAAAACCTTTCTTAACTTTATTTTTTTTCTTGCTCCTTTTTCTGCCCATTCTCCTCATATTGAATTTCCAGAGTTTCTCTATCATTATTTTCTTAACTAGTTCCTTAGATTGCTCTCCCACTCTTACCATGTCAATTATCTCCCACGTGCTCTATTAAAGCAGCACTTTCTGCTTAAACCTTGATCCTTCATTTATTGCCAGTTGTTTACAGATCTCAATCATGTGGCCATGTTTGTAAAGTCCAGTTTAAGCATGAGTGATAATTAAAGATGAATAGTTCTCTAACTTCCTCCCATTGTTTGAATGCATCCTCTCTTAATTCAGTTGTTGCTAATGTGATAGTATTAAGAGATGGAGCCTTTAGGAAGAGATTAGGCCTTATAAAAGGGCTTGGTAGCACAAACTTGGAACCTCTTGCTCTTCTGCCTTCTACATGCTTAGGATGCCATCTTGGAAGCCTTCTCTGGGTGCCAGACCTTGCTGTTGGACTTCCTAGCCTCCAGAATAGTGGGGGAAAAAAATCTATTCTTTGTAAATTACCCAGTCCATGATATTGTGTCATAGCAGCACAAAATAAACTGGAACACTTAGCAATTTTATTAATGGTTTCCCTGTTACCCTGCTTCCTTCCATGTTTCATGTTCACTTTTATTGCATTTCTCTTCCAACCTGGGTTCCTTCAGTGCTAGTATACATGCTTTATAAACTTTCTGGTTTATTCCTCCTAGTGTCTTACTAATGCTACTCTAGTATGGAGTCGTCACCTCATTTTCCAGTTTTAATTGTTGACTACTTAGTTCCTGAATGTGGCCACTCTATCTCATGCTGGTTACACTGTCTCGTACTAGTCACTTATACCATGCATTCCTTTCATTATGGATCTATATTGGCTTCTTTTTGCTTATTAGAACAAATTTAAAACCCCAACCCCAAATTAAAGGCTGGTGTGAACTGACCCCAATATACTTTATCAATCTCACCATAGTCTTCTGCCTGGGCATTTTGCCCCTTACCAGCCCACCCAGCTACTTTTGCCCCCTGATAAGCTCACATTTACCTTTGCTCATATTCTTCTCTGCTCTCTCTCTACTAATGACAGTCCTACATATCTTTGACACTCAGCCCAAGATCTGCCCTCACAAGGAAATTCTCCTCAACTGACACCAGCTCACAGTGATTTTTCCCATGTGTTCAATTGCCTCAGAATGACACATATAGACTGTAACTCTCTATAAATTTTACAGATTGCTTCCAAATTGTTTTCTAATTTATCATGAATATATGAATTTCCTCTCAAACAAGATTTAACATTCCTGAAGAGGAGAAACTGTGAATTGTACCATTTTAAATGTGTGAATTCTACCATTGAATTTAAAAATAACTATTCCTGGTTTCTGGGATGTTTCCCCAATTCAGTTATTTCTAATCCCTGTGTGAGTATCAGAGGAACTAGGTCTTTAATGGCATAATCAGATCCCATGTCAAATAAATGACATTAAGAGTGTCATTAATATAATTCTGTATTCCCAGAGATGTTCTGGAAGGTTTATATGTATTCTCATTTATTATAAATACGTTGAAGCATGCTTGAAAAAGGGCTGAATAAAAATGAATTTTAAATATAAAAAAAGATGTTCTATAAATGTAAGAATCAATGTCTACATTCTCATGTAACTCAATGCAAATATGCAGGGCAAGTGTAGTCCTACCCTATCCTCATTAAACCATAGTCTGAGCTTGTTTCATATTATTTTACCCACAAAAATTCCATACCTCTGGAACAGAAGTGAACATTAGCCTAATAGTAACATAACTAGCAAATTAGAGACATCTAGATATCATTTGGAAAAATCTGAAGGCAGACATTATCGACCTCCACCTCCACTCCTCCCCCTTTTCTTTCAAGAACCATCAAGTATTTTTTGAGTTCCAAATTAGGTATCAATGAATGCAAAGATTTTTGCTTCTACAATGTCATCTGTATAATATAAAATTTGTAGATATATTTGTGCTTTTATGCAACTGCTAATCCCAAATGAATGTTCTCATGAATATGAAAGAAAAGGCTTTTGTTAATATTTGGGCTTGTTTCTACATTTGACTTTTATTGGGCTTTATAAATTCTTAAAGAGAATGAGAAAGCACATAGGTTAAAAAGTTTTAGCAACACAAGATAGTCCATGCAATATAGAACTCTCCTGATGTTTCACTAAAGCTCTTGAAATAATATAACCTTTTTCCCACACTTTTTAAAATATCAGAGTACATACCCATGATGAAGTATTTTTCTTGCTCATTAAAATACCAATAAATAATCATCAATCATAGGATGTTATATTTTATATGTAGGAGGGAAAAAACAAGTGGACTAATCCTGTCTATATTTTTAAGAATTTTAAAAAGGAAAGGTAGTCTGTCAGGTCAGAATAAAAGATAATTTTTGAAACTAAAAAAAAAAATGCCACCAATTATGAACTTCCAAAGTTTCTGGATAACGAGCTGGACTTAGTTGGTAGAATATGAGGCAATGAATGGCATTGATGCCATTTTCCTAATAAAGTAGGAATGCCATTATGCCCACATATGGATTGGTCATGAGAAATAGCAGTTTTTATATTAAGTATATGAAGTTTGAGAAGACATATAAATGCACTGATATAGTTCTAATTTTCTCATACTTGTGTGTGTGCCAGGGGACCTACTTGTAATGCTTAAAACTCCACACAGAGATATTCTCATTTATTGGCTTGGCATGACTGGCTTTACCAAAATAGTCATCCTTTATTTGCTGACAGCTGATAAACCCATCAAAAGGTAACCAATAAGTAAGAACATATTTGAAGAGTGACATTATCTTACTACTGTCAGAAAGTATGAGCAAAATAGCCATCGGTTTATCATATTTACAAAGAGAAGGGGTATTTGGAAGTAGAATTTCTTTTTTATTGAGGTCACAATCTTTAATCCAAAGCTGCAGAAGATTTGCTGTTTTGTAAATGGTCGGTTTTATCTAGATCTGGTTGGGGACTTTGCCAAGTGAACAGTCTCCTAGTCAGTGGCAGGGGACCAAAAAAAAAAAAAATATATATATATATATATATATGGGAAATTAGAACTTTCCAGCTTAAGATAGAATGATATGTCAGAATTCACAGATGACACAGAACAGATATCTGAACATCATTTGCTTTAGGATATGGTGTCACCAGTCATGAGGCATGCATATTTATGCAGATGATGTGCAAAATGGGACTAATGTCCATAAACATGAAAAAATTAGGAAATTCATTAATTAGGATCATTTGTACATTCCATTATCAAGTTTAATCACTTGTTTCAATTGATGTCTCCTTTAGAAAGTCAATCCACAGAGGTTATTTACTTATTCAGCAAGAATATTGTGTAGAGCTATCTTCTGCTTGACCTATAGCATAATTTCTAATAATGCATTCATTTTATTCTAATAAGCAGGAGGTTCCCTTTAACACATTAACATAAACAGTTAAGTTAATAAATACTTTTAGCCATGTTAGATTTCATTCCCATCAGAGGAAATTATGTGGTTGCATTTTAAAAGTATGTATGAATTGGCTACTTTGTCTTTTAGTGACAGCCTAAATAAAATCAGTATTTTACTTTTTGTTTTTTGGTGTTTTTTTTAAAAAAAAAAAAAAGAAGAAGAAGAAGAAGAAGTAGTTTACAAATGTAAACATCTAAAAAGGTTTAGGATGTTCCATAAGAAAAATATTAAATTCCCTTCTGAATATAACTCTAAATGAGATCCTAATTAACTAAATGATTATTAGCAATTTCATTCATCAACATTTACTTAGAAACATACAAAATCTAAGCTCAAATTGTTGACTACACAGCTTCCCATCCAAACTTTCCATTCTATCTATGCAACTTTCTCTATCAGACCACATTTTTTATATAAATCTCCCCCATTTCTATGCACACCCCAGATTTTCTGTTTATTTAGTCATATCCTCATTGGCAAATGTTACATACTTAAGCTTTCTTTGATTTATTTAAAAGTAGTTTATTTTTCCTTACAACCAAGTTCCTCCTCTTTTTTCCTACTGACTGCTTCCTTTACTATTATTTCTACTGTGTTTAAAATGCAAGCACTATGTTTAAAGAATATGCATTTTAATAGGCTTCCCTATCCTGCTACAAACTGTAAAGTTCTCAGATGAGGGAATGTAGCTATCCATAGAAGAGAGAGAGCCTTGAGCTTGGAGATGGGGAGTGAGTGATATGTTAGGAAGTGAGTGAAGAAATGGACTCCCTGCCCCCAATCTAAAAGCTAGAGAATTAGTTCAAGTTTCTTTTCTTTTTTTTTTTTTTCATTTTTATGAAAATGACCTTAGGCAAGTCACTTAATCCCTCTAGACCTCCATTCCATTGCCTATAAAACGAAAATGTTGAATAAGCTCATCATGATCCCTTTTAAAATTAAAATTCGTGATTCTGATATATCATACAAAGATTTTTAAGAGCTGAAAAAGTTTTATTGAAGTTGAGAACAATGTTCTCAAAAACACCTTGATATTTCTGATAATTAAAATTTAGCTTCTGTTTTTTGTTTTTTGTTTTTTTCCTCTTGGAAGAGGACAGCTCCAACTTTTTCCCAGATGTATCTCAGAGCCAGGTGGGAAAAATAGGATGTGTGGACACTGTGAAGCCATGGAACCTGCTAAATGCACATGGAGGAATGAAGACTTTGACAAAGGGACAAAGACAGACTATCTCTTTAAAAATGGGTGCCTTTATTGGGTGCTGGAAAGTATTTCCTGAGAGTCTAGGACTAGGGCTTAGGGCTTCCAGCTCCCTTTTTGCTTTGATGCCAGGCAGCTGGGTTAGGTTTTGTGGAGAGTGCTCTCTCCAGGCAGCAGCCTACCAGCCCTTTACTAGCCTAGCCTGGGTGTCATCACTGGGCTTCCTTCTGCAGGCAGCTGCACTCTGATTAATCCCAGAAGGCCCTGCCTGCTGGTGATAATTTGTTGAGTCACAGATGTGTTGCAGGGTGACTTCCAAATGTTAAACACCCCTAAAGGAATCCCTAGGTACATCTCCACACTAGGGGTAGACACTCTTCCTGAAAGTAATCTTTCAGAAATTCCAATTCTGTTACCCACCTTGGGCAGGTTTTGTTAATCTTTATTCCCTTAAGAAAAGGATCCCCCTCTTTTCACCCTGATATTCCTTTCCTGAAAAGACCAAGTATCTCCAAAGGTTTCACGCTAGACTCTTTCTTTTCCTTTAGCCTGCCAATTTCTAAGCTAGCTCACTATTTTTTACTTATTCTGTCCCCAAATCTGTAGCCTAGAATGTCAAACAAATTATACAGCACATGAATTCAGCATTTCAAACAAAATTATTTTGGCACAAACGAAAGGTTTAAATGGAATGGTTCTTACTGGCATCTTCCCATATTCACCCCATTTTTTATCCATAGCTCGTTTATTTCAGTTTTGACTCAGAAATAAAGATATACTAAGGAGCATAAAACGTGTTAATAGTCAAAAAAGGAGCTCTTTCATCATTCTTCTTGGCTAAGTGTATCCAGCAACGTACTCGCAAGTGACTACATCCAATTAGTCTCTTCTGAAACAATTCACTTACTAACCAAAAGGTAGAAAGAACACTTTTCCATTTTTGAACATGCTATTCCTATGGTACTGATTTTAAGATAAAATTTGGAAGCCTCTTAGTTTCCTCACAGCTTTGCCAGAACCATTTTCATAACTTTGATCAAGGACTTTGATTCAAAAACCTTATCTACATCTAAATCTGAAAGTTGGATGTCACTGGAAATACTAAGCTTTATTGTCTTTCAATTTTAAGTGTTTAAAAAGGCATTATCAGGCAAAGAAAATTTCTCTGCTGGCCAACAATGCATTTGTATAAAGAGCATATTCAATAATTGTATTGATGTTGGCATCTTCTAATGCTTTTAGCATTATCCTGATCAAGAAATTTATTCATTCTTCTTTCCCCTTCTGTTTTTTCTAACCTTATTCGATAAGTGTATAGTTATGCTTCCTTCAGAAAAAAGGCTTAAAAGACACTGCCCTTTTGCACTCCTTTACTGTCAAAATACCCACCAAAACTGTCATTGTATTCGAGCAACTTAGGAACTGTGTGACTCACCAACAATTCTATTTCTCTAACAACCAGTGACGTAGGTGCCATTAGAAATTCTTCCTTCATCGGCTGTGGGCTGATAAGATCAAGCAAAGCAGCTTATTCCCTTCATACGATCCAGCTTCATTGAAAAGAGAAAATGGAAAAGCTCAGTTCATACTAAAAATAGTCTAGTGGTACTTCATCACTTGTTTTTAAATATAATCTTTGTAAAAAGCAGTGGTAGATAAGTCAACACATCTGCAGTTAAACACACACACCCCTTTTGGTAGTTTTTATCAATGGATAATACAATAGTTACCCAGTTTCAGTATTTCATTCTAAATTTTTCACTGTTCATCCTATGTTCGTGCTCACATCTGTTGTATTTATATCTAAATCCTATTGATTCATTTTTTGACTGATTAAACTTCCTTTCATTATTAACATGAATGAAAAGAAGGTGAAGAGTCTAAGACCCATCAACTTTGCTCTGAGGGTTTTCATAATCAGTAAAATGTTTCCTATTCCTGTTGAAACCCATATGCTATATCTTCTAATCAGTAAACTCCAACTCTTACAACTCATTAAGCTTCCTCACAATCTCCTTTCTTAAGATGTCTGAAGGTTTTTATAGAACCCATTATGATATCAGATCAGATCCCTTCCTAAACTTCTTGCTGGGGAAATATTCTTAGCGGTAACCCTCTTAATAGTTTTCATCTGTCATATGTATGCAATTTCAAGGGCCCAAAACTTCAGTTTGCAATATTTCAAAATTATCAGCACTAAATGTATTTTATCCACCATTTTTCAATATAAGTAGTTTTGAAAATACTGCAATTACTTTCACTTTGTTGCTTATTGATTCAAAGAATATTCAACTGAAAGAAATTCACTAAATTATGTTTTTAATATATTATTTAATTTTTGCTTTATTTTTAGTCAAATGTCTCCTTAAAAATGTTGTTACCTGACTTTTTGTAAATTGTCCCTGTATATAACATAGGGGCAACATTTTTGCTTCGCCAATGTAACAGAGATTTTGGGGTTTTACATTTTAAATTATCTATAATGAATATTCTCAAAGATTTGGTACAAAAATAATATAAGTTCTTTGAGCTAATATCTTACTTTTTCCTTTTTCTTTCTTTTTTTTTTTTTAGAAACAATAACTAGAAATCATGTGAAGTTTTTCGGTACAGGGATTGAACCCAGGGGCATTTAACCACTGAGCCACATCCCCAGCCCATTTTTGTATTATACATAGAGACAGGGTCTCACTGAGTTTCTTAGGGTCTTGCTAATTTGCTGAGCCTGACTTTGAACTTGCAACCTCCCGCCTCAGCCTCCTGAGCCCCTGAGATTACAGGTGTGTACCACCATGCCCAGCAGCATGTGAAGGTTTTTTTTTTTTTTACTCTCTTTTTGATCCTGTCCCTCTCCATCTCATAGCAACTTTTAATTCTTTTGAATAAAAGTACTAGATTACTTGAAATATTAGTCCTTGGGTCCACATGGTATTGGGGAAATAAATTTTTAAAAAAGCTTGAGAATTGTATTATTCTTATATACTTAAGACTTAGGTAAAGCAATTCTATTTTGTTTCTGTTACTTATTTCTGGATTGTATAAATAAGGAGTACTTAAGAACTACAGAATTTTTTTAAAAAAATACAAAAACACTTGGTAGAGTATATACAAAAAAAAAACTAGTAAGTTTTTAAACTAGTTTTATCTAATTCTTTTATTTTCATCTAATTCTTTATTTTTTAGCTTCCTAATAGTATCTCACAACCAACCTGCATTTTTTTGTGCAAGTGTGTGTTTCTGGAGATTGAACCCAGGGCCTTGTGCATGTGAGGCAAGCACTCTACCAATTAAGCTCTATCAGTACCCTCACCCCAACCTGCATATTTTAATTGTTGAAGTAAAACCTCCTCCTCCCGCCTCTTTGTTCTTTTTTTCTTTTTCCCCTCTAGGACAAATCTCTCAACATTTCATTTTTACATTGTTTATATTATTTATTGCTGCAATTAATTTAGCAGAGAGATGTTCTCACAAACTCATCAATTCATGAAAATAACAATTTCCGTATTGAAAGTTCTCACACTTTATCATAGCCCAAACAGGACTTTATCTTCAAATTTTGAAGAAAACCTGAAATTTTAATTGATTTATAAAAACATTTTAAAGAATTCCCTGTTAACCAATGCCAAAAATATTTTGACTTTTTAAATTAATTCAAATTCAAAAATAACTTAAATTTTAATTTAATGGATAAACTTTTTCCACTAGGAGTCTTAATTAATTAACTAAGAAATATGCCATTTTTATCACCTTACCTGGTTTTCCTCACTCAAAAATTTCTAAGAATATAAAGGAAAATGAACAAATTTTGGCTCCAGGTGTATTTAAGTAATGTTAGTTGGAAAACAGTATATTCTTTTACATATTGTATATAAATGACATTTATATATATATATATATATATATATATAATTTTTTTCCTATTTGAGACATATACATATCCAGTTCCCAACAGAAAAATCCAGAGATTTAAATTTTCAGCCTCTGCTTGAAACTGACCCTCTTGGAATATACTCTTTGACATCTCCAAATCCCTTGAGTCCTCTTTTTCCTTCAGTGCAATTCAATAAATTCAATTCCACAGGCATTAATTGGGCTGCTTCTCTGTGTAAAGCACTCAGTGTGAAGTACGACAAAGAATGAGCTTTTGGTCCTTCTCAGTGATTTCACCACAGGAGAGATATGCTCCTTTCCCTTCTCCTGGAGGATGAGAGTTTCCAGTAGCATCACTGGAAACAGCAGTAGAAAACCTGGATATTGCTAGTTTCTTTATTCTCTCTCAAGTGGTAAATCACCTTGCTGGGCAAGCATCTATTTCGACCTGAGGTTTTATGCACCTGAACTTGTGTGCACACACTTATATCTCCATCACTCTATCCAAGGCAAGTAGGTTTGTATATTTTAAATTTTTTTCAAATGCTTTCTTTCTCATAAGTCAGCAGCTCTTTCTTATTTTGTTGGTCATGGAGGTTCATTCAAAACACTTCCCTAACATGTCAGAGCAAACTGAAAGATTAAGTTCACTAATTCAAAAAAAAAAAAAAAAGAAAAGAAACAGCAAACCCTTTCCACATGATGATGAGATGGAATAAAAAGGAAAAGATAGTAAAAATTAAAGGACTCACTCTCAAAGCAACACTAGCATTGACATTTTTACAGCCTGTTATATCCTTTTCTATACATCATTATTGCTTAATAGAGTGGTAGAAAAACAATTGAATAAAATGTGTGATGACAATATTACCCACATTTTTATAATGCAAATATGCCATCACCAGTTTGTATCCCACTTAATAAAATGAAACTCTGAACATTCACTAAAAATACAATGTTTTAGCTCTAATAATATTTCAAAATGGCAGACAGATAGCTCGAGATGAGTGCTTTATCTAAAGGTTCAGAAAGTGATATTCTATCAGGAGAACAGGCCAAGAACCCTCCTCTGGGCATGCAATTTAACCTGGATCACCATTTTAAAATACAAGGAAGAGTCTAGTTCTATGGACACATACACACATCTTCCTAATAATGAAGACAGAAGAAACATAGCACTAACCTTCTTCCCCAAACCACAGCCCTTCTATAACCAAAAAAAAAAAAAAAAAAAAGTAATGGTATGAAGGGCCACATGTGCATTTTGCCTTTGTAACAATAATATAATAATGAATTAGAATTATTGGATGGAATCCAAGGCCAAAGTGACCTGGGGATTTTATTTACCCTGTGATCACATCCTGCTGTTCATGTCACCTTAGTAAGGGTCTTGGAACAAATTTTTAAGTTCCTTTTCTTTCAAGAAAAACTAAAACAACACCATTCTAGCCTTTCCCCTGGGGCCACCCAGAATTTGATCCATTTTTTTCAGGCAAAATTCCATATTTGGTCTCTTAAGCAAAAGAAAAGGAAATCCGTGTTAGCCAAAACAGTTCTTTAGATGGGCCTCTCATCTTGTCTACAAGAATTAGTTTCCATTCCCCCATGGAATAATAGGTAATTCCCCCATGGAATTTACCTATTATGTGGTTAAGAACCTATAAGCTTTCTGATCTTTCTCCCATGGTATGTGTTCTATAATATTTTCGCAGATATTTACCAAAAATACTCACAGCTGAGAGCCCCTTAACATACCCCTCATATCAGCACACACATTTACACTCTTTCCAGCTGCCCGCTATATTTAAAATCATAGAATTTTCCCACAATGTTTTCCCACTTTGGGATCTTGTTTAGTGTAAAGTTATGAATTAAAATATAAAATACCACCAAAAATACAGATTATATCGGAGTCAAGCAATTATTATAATACAGTGGGTTTTATGTTTCTGTTGAAGTTTTCACATCCTTCATTTCCCCCAATAAAACTGCAAAAGGATAATTACAGCAAGTTCTCCTCTGCCCTAAGCATGCCTTTTCTAATGGGTATCCTCATTCATATGATTTAGATAATATGTAACAAAGAAGCAAATCGCAGGACTGGATAGTTTTAATCAAATTTGAGCCAGATGATGCCAGACAGAAACGTATGGCTTGGCATAAAAACCTGGAAGTCCATATGTTCTCAATAAAGAGGTAAATGCCTGTGTGTGTGTGTGTGTGTGTGTGTGTGTGTGTGTGTGTGTGTGTGTGTGTGTGTGTGTACACATACTCACACACCCTCACACATGCACACACACACACACACACACACACACATAATTTGGAGATATAGATCCAAATTCTGTCATTTTTCCAAAGTCCCAGATGTTTTTCTTCTTCCATTTTTGCTTGATGTTCAAGGACCAACATAGATTCTAAGGACACATTTTTAAATTATTCCCCAATGTAAGAGAGGGTTTAGTTTTTTGTCATGAATTAAAACTGTATGTAATTTTAATAGCAACAGTTGTCAAATAAATAAATAAATAACATTTTTTTAAATAGTAGAAAGTGATCCCCAAATGCAGTCACAAACAGTTCCTGTTTGAGTCATTGGCTTCTGGCCTGACACCCCTCATACATTATCCAGGCGCTCACACATTCAGATATTTTTTAGTATGCACTTCAACTTTTAGTATGAGAACAGAAAGGAATTTTCGTGTGACATGGTGCAGTGGGACAAAGATTAGCTGAAAGTAGCGTTCATCATAGAATATTTAAAAACATTCTGTTTTACAATAGGTATTAATCTCTGCATCACCTTCATGAATATAACTTCTTAATTTTGAACTTTGGGGGAAAATCCTTATATTCTCTCACAGTTTGGTTGCTTGATCCCATTAGTGGTTTCTTACTGAGGACAAGCAGAAAGGCATTAATTCACTTGGTAAATATTAATTGGATGCCAAGCCTTATGCCAGTGATCCAATTCACTGTACTCTCTTAAGGAAGCATCTATGTTGGATCGACTTAATTTCTGATCCTATATTAAAATCCAACTCTGAATCCATTTTTATGTGCATGTATTTTTTAAATTATTTTAGAAACTCAAATTTCAGATCAATTTTTATGCACATATAAATATGTTATAGATTGTTTAACTCATACACCAATTAAAAGAGTAAGAACCTTGAAGGGAGAAACTTTTATCTTCCCAGTTAGCAGATACCAAGGCCTAGCAGATACAGATGCCTGGAATTGTATCATGCATACTCTAAAATTTTGCCTTACCTGGTCATCATCGGGCATGAACATTTTTGAGAAACAGGCCTAACATCAGATACCCATGACTCTTCCTGGTGTCTCCCTTTCCTGCCTAGAGACAGGACTGGCTGGTATCAATTCCAGCTGCATCATGATATATTCTGTCGAACCCAATCTGTTGTCTGTCCAAAAGAACACATCATCCCAAATCAACTCAAACTAACTGTGCTGTGTGGCATTGGGTCAATAACCTCCCTATGTCTCACTCTTTACTTCTGTAAAGTGCAGAACTTGAAAACCATTACTGCTAAGGTCCTTCTGTATCCAAAACACTGTTGGACTAAATGCACACAACCTTACAGAGCAAGCTTCCTTCCTTACGTATCAAGAGTGAACACAATCTGTAGCCTCACCAGTAGTTACACTCTTGGTTTTCCTCCTGCCGTACTGGCCAGTCCTTGTTTCCTTTGATGGATCCCCATTCTAGGCCTGACCCACTCAATAGCTGTCTGACTCAGAGTTCAAGCCTTGAGCCTCCTTTTCTCATTCTACACTGAAATCCTTGATGATTCCAAATGATTTCAAGGCTTTAGGAAATGCCATCTCTATAGGATAGTGGTTTTCAAATTGATGTCTCTAGCTTCAACCTCTCCACTGAACTTCGAGCTCATATGTAACTGTCCATTCCATATCTCTTGAATATTCTTGGGGGCATTTTAAATACGTCTAAACCTGAGCTGTTAATACCCACTTCTACCCTCACTCCAAGAACTTGATACTCTTCCAAGATTCTATATCTCAATTATCCAGTCAATTTCTTAGAGTTCTCAATTGCTCTTTTCCTTTTCGTATACCCCACATCCATAGGCCAAGCCTGCCATATCTCCATAATCTGACCATCTCACACCCTCCCCTGACACCACATTTCATCTGTCCCACCATGGTCCCTCACTTGGTCTATGCCAACCACATGACTGGTCTCCTGCTTCCTCTCTTGGTTCCCCATGGTCTAAGATCCACCATGTAACTTTTTAGAACAAAGAGAGCATGTAATTCATGCAACCAAAACACTCAAGATTTTCTGATCGCACTCAAAATCTAAGTGCTTGTATGTGTCTAATAAGATGCAGCTACTAGAAAAGCCTCTAGCCTCCATCACTCCCTGGCTGGCCTCGTGCTGTCAGTCTTCACCACACTCTGTCCCTGCTGCCAGGGTGCTCTGCCCTCAGAGGCTTCCATAGCTCTCCCCTTCATTTCAAATAGAATTCGTTTGCTACTCGAATTCCACCTCTTTAGTTTGCCTTATATTAAAGAGTATGTTCCCATTTTTTTCTCTATCCTTTTACCTTGCCTTGTTTTTAATAGCATGTATTGTTCCTGACAACACGTCATATGTGGTCACATGTCATTTGATGACAGGAACATGTTCTGAGGAATGTGTTGTTAGGTTCCTTCATCATGAAAACATCATAGAGTACACTTATACCAACTAAGATGGCGATAATATAGGATTTTATAGGGTCACTGTTAGACATCTGAGCCATCATTGTCCAAAATGTTACACTGTGTATGACTGTATTCACTTTTTAGTATTCATTTATTATCTTCTCTATTGATATGTAACCTTCATTAATGCCAGGAATAGACCTGCTTTGTTTATGGTACAGATTCCAAGTACCTAAAATAGCATCAGACATACAATATGTGTCTAAGTATGCTTTAAATCAATGACATAGTTATATGTACAGCCCTTAAAAAGTGAGCACAGTCTATACACCTCAAGGAAACATTAATTCATGAGTTGCAGCCAGCCAGGCAAATCTAACCTGTGCTGTGGAGGTGATGCTATGTGAGAGCTCAGCACACACATGTCAAGGATAGTGACAATACTTACTACTTATTATGTGCTCACTACGTTGCAAATAATAAGCTTAGTATTTATTATTTATTTACCTTACTTAGTCCTCAAAAGAGAACTCCCTGGGATTACTTGTACCTTTGAGGTGAGAAACCAAAAGTATGTGCCTCTCAATTAAGATGTGATGAGGCAGGGATAAAATCCCCAGGCTAAACAGACTGTGTGCCATTAAGTTTCACACTTGAACACAAAACCTGAACTCAAATGCCAACAAGAGCCAGATCACATTGAAAGTGGAGGACACAGGTTGGAACATATCAAATGCGTATCTTGCTTTTCTTTGCCAACTCACTTTTGATAGATCTCTAGATACCGGTAGATAGGCCTCTGCCATTCGTTCATAATGATGCTTTAAAGTAGGTGTGTTGCTGGGAGCAGAGAGGACATCCTAAAAGGGAGGCCACCCTGTATCCCTAGCCAATTTTGGCCAGAACTGGAAAAACAGGATAAAGCAAGAGACAACTCCTTACAACAGGTGGAGGGAAGGAAAAGCTATAAGGAGGCAACAGCCTGCTATAGGAGATGCCCCCCAGGCCTTTAGAGCAAGGGGAATTACTCCCACCTGGGGCAGTCAGAGCAGGTGTGGTTAAACAAGTGGGATTTGATCAGGCTGTGAAAGACGTGAAGTGTTTGAAGGAGGGGAAAGAAAGTGCTTCAAGATTCAGATAAAAGAATGAGTGGGCAATGCTCTGAAAATCATGAGGTGCTGTACACACTTAAAGAATTATTTCTTAATTGCAAACCAGAAGTGGCATCATGTAAAACTGGTATAAAATTAAATTTCTCAGGGAATGTTTTTGTTTTGTTTTTTAACCATCTATTAAGGCAACATGTATTTTTCCGGTTCTTGATTTTTAACTTCATTTTAGGACTAAGGTGATTTTAATACTATTGTCAAATATAAACTTTGTATATTTGTATCTCTTCCCTGAGAATGAAGATGACTATATTTACCTTTATACCTTCTTCCTTTGCTCCATCTTTTTCTTCCTTCATTCCTTCCTTCATTTGCATTTATTTATAGATTTTATGCTGGAAAAAATCAGTCCTTTCTCCTTTTGTTAGTGACATAGAGGCAGCTTAGAAAATTCAATTTACTCATATTTTTTAAAGATACTTCCAATAATTAGGGACTGATGTGAAATGTCTAGCGGAGATGTTTCCCTTTGGCATTCAGTAATAATCTTTCTGGACCCTGATAGCTGAAAAATTTTGGTTTGTGACTTTTAAAGTAGTATCTCTGCCAGCAAACAGATCTGTCCACCCACATAACCCAACTACATTATGTTCATGCAATTATAAATTAAATAATAATTTAATTTTAAAATATTTAAATTTAATATTTACATTCCATATTGGGCAATACATTTTGAAGACAGCAATTTTCTGATGAATGTTTTTAATTTTAAGCACTCTAATATAAAGAATCATAAAAATGACATTTTAGACTATTCTGAATTTAGGGGCATAAATACAGAATTTCGGGGCCTCGTTTTCAAGAATAGATACTAACAGGATAAACAAAATTAAACCTGTCATTATGCAAAAATGTTTATTCATCCTGTGCATGATATTTTAATATGTATTTTATGGGATTTACAAGGAGTTTAATTTTCAATTTGTAGTAAAAGAGCCTGTTGTACAGTGCAGGTGATAAATTAGGTTATCATAGTAATGTGTACAACACTTAAAAGGTGAGCACACTATATACACCTCAAAGGCAGAGCTATTAACCTTCAAGTGGATTATAGATTTGATCTGTGGGAAAAGAGGTGCAAGCAAAGAGTAGACACATTTTATTAACACTTCCACTATCTAGTCACAAGACTACAGTATTTGAACATAACATTTATAGGCTTGCTCACTAAGGATTTCAGAAATTTTTATGTCTTTGGTTTCCAACTTTGGCCTTCCTGTCCTGAATTCATTTCTTGTTGTCTTAACTATGAGTACCTAAAAGAATTTATTTCTACTACTTTAACAAGCCTGCAGCTGGCTACTTTCCCTACACACTTTATTAATTCCCACTTATATATCTTTGCTCATATTATAGAGACCACAAACAATGGGGTAAGTCAAGCATGAGTTTAAATTCCAGTTCTGCTATCTATTAGCCCTTGGGCGTGCCCTTCACATACCAACATGTGTGCACACATATTATTTTTTTTATTTACACTAACAAACCATGAAAGAGTTCTATACCTTATATTTTACTCTTGATTCTACTTCTTGGAAATATTTTATTATAAACCATGCAAAATCGTGTAGCATTTAGAAATAACTCCATGGTATTCCATTTTGTTGTATTCCATAATTTACATTGTAGCACTTTTGTAATATACCCCTCAGTTGTTTCCAGTTTTTTGCTATGAACACTGCTACAGTGAATGTCTTTTTACTTATATCTTACCAAAGTTCAAGTGTATCCTGGCTCTGAGATTAAGATCAAAAATTATGCAAGTCATTTGCAATTAATTTTTTTTAAAAAAAGATTCTTTACAATCATTTTTAATCTTTAACTCTCTCAAAACCCCTGCCCATTTTACAGATGAGAACAGTAGGGGAAATCAGTAAGACCACTTGATTAGTAAATGTAGAAACCATTTAGAAACCAATTAGAACTTATACCTCTCTGAATCCTTCATCTCTTTTCTATCATCTCAAGCAGAATTTCCAATGAATTCCAAAGAAAAGGTCATTTGGAAAATTGGGCATCTTCAATGAGTGGATTAAGGTGGTTGTTGATAAACCTTTGAAGAACTACATAGAAAGAGATGCAAAGAGAAACATGCTGTGCTTTTTCTTTCCTACAGACTGACCTCTTTGGAGTTACAATAAAGCCAAGCTTTTCTCTTTCCTTGTTTACCAGGTTCTAGGAGAGAGAATAAAGAAAAAGATATTCCTGTTGATGAAAATGATGACAGATAAAATGTGTTTGAAGGCTATAAAAGCTTCTTACATCTGGAGCAGCTGGCAGCCTGGGATTGGACTCTAAGGGGAGCTCATAGATATCTAATTTGAGCAATGGTTAAAAGTAAACTTGGGAACAGCTGATTCAGTGCAGTTATCTCTGGCTCTGGGAAGTTTTTGTGATGTTCAGAGGCTGGCGCATAAAAATCCACATGACACATATTTGCTGAGTCTAATATCCTTATGAAAATGAACGGGGGATGATTTACAGGAATATATTAGTCACAGCTGTTCTTATATAAGCCAGGATATAGCATGTTATAGCAGGTAATGAGCCATTAAAATGGGCAGAAAAGACTTGCTAATGTCTCAATAATTATGTACACTAAAATACGCAGATAACATTCAAATATCAGTGTTATAGAAATCAATTAGATTATATAAATTGTTAGTCATTCAGCAAATATTTACAGCCTACCACAAATAAGGCATTTCGCTAAAACCCCAGATGGGCACAGAATCTTTGTATCTCAACTGTATTTCAAGATCCCACATCAGAGATACTGTTTCCAAAATGATGAAACTTCTTTTATCATGAAAACAAGACAGGCTGGACCAAGGCCATACATCAAGGGCTATCTAGCCATAAAAACTGTTTAAGCTATGGTGATTTTTAACACTACAGTGATTTTCAGCACAAATCCATGGATGAGAACAAAGAGGGAAAGATGACAGTAGCATAAATTTATATAACAGGATTCCAGAATGGGGTCCCTCCCTTCTTCATTAGGAATTTTCACTCTGAGGTTTGATAAATGCTGCCCTCGTTTATGCCTCAAGCCTAGAGAATATACATAAATATTATATTTGCATAAATCCATGTAATATGAAGTACTGATAAGTCGATAGAATAAGTCCTGCCAAAATGGTATCGGTAACAACAATGTAGAAGAATGGAACAGGGTTGCTCAGGCAAAAGCAACATGAGATTCTGAGATGGGTCAGTGAGAGGAGATGAAAGTAAAATAAGGCGCAGCTCAAAGTTTGAACTTCTACTTGAGAGATAAGAAGAAAGGTGACACTTTTAGAGAAGATGCAAGGAAATGTGAGTTTGAAGGTGGTTTACAACATATTGGAGTCAATGAGTTGGTGGGTCTTTTATGTAGAAATATCCACCAGACCTTTGGAAATGCATACATGGAGCTCAAAAGCACTAACAGTGCTGGGATCAAATGTTTGGAATTGACTTTAATCTGCTTAGAAATGGTACTTGAGCACAAAGATATGGTAATATTCCATGCAGAATAACACAGAATGGATAAGAAAGTAGATTAGAATGAGCCAACCATCACCTTGGAGCAAGAGCAAGGAGACCAGCCAAGGAATCAAGGAGTGAGAGCTTTAAGGTTAATGAACTGTACATAGTAATTCAGAAGCCAGGTGGAATAGAGACATGACTGCCAGAGAGTCAGAGGCATCAAGTATACCTTGAAAACACATGGAGTCCCAGACCATGAGAATTCCATTAAATTTATCTGTAGAACGCGAACACTGATATTCCATGAAGCAGTTTAAGATGTGAAAGGAGCAGAAGCCCAAACAGCATCTTAGCCTCTCAGCTGGGCTTCCAACTTCCAACCTCCAACCTTCCCCTTCTTTATTCCTACTTTCTACCCAAATTAACAAGTCCTAACTTGTATGTCTTTTACCTTCCCTAAAGCCGTCCCTTCAAACCAAAATACTTACAAGGCCAACAACAGCCTTCAGACATTTCAACACTCCCCTATGTGAAATACTCCCTGATCCTCCAGACAGAACTCACTGCTCACTTCAAAGCTTCCATGGAACTTTTTAGGGGTTACAATTGTATTATTCTATCATGTTTACTAAATAGTGGCTTGTTCAGATATTTTGTCTCTCTTAACATGGTATAAAATTAAATTTTTTTATTTTCAATTTATAATTTAATTATAACCCCAGCATGTAGCATTACCCACATTTGTTGCTTTTCATTGCTTTTGAAGGAATGAATAGAGAGACACTAAAATTTAAGTAGTTTGGGGATAGGGATAATTGAGCATGTTTAAGAGCAGAGCAGAAAAAATAGGAAAGTCAAAGCCTGCTAATGCTAAGAGACAGAAAGGAAGAGAGAATTACTGAAGAATTATATTCAAAAGAAGACAATGACTATGGTACAAATAATATGAATACTAGAGCTTATATAGGAAAAAGAGGATTTTGACCTAAACCGACAGGAGACATAAGTGCAATGACAATTATTGAGCACCTTTTATATGGGTCAGGTGCAGGGATGGGTTCTCTCCACACCTTTGCTCATTATTTATTATTGCAAACCTTGTAACTTGTCTGTTTACAGATAATGGTTTCCGCCACAGGAGTTTTAGAACTTGATTGTGGTCCCAGTGTTAAAATGGGAACTCTGTTTTCTCCAAGGTTCATATTCTCTCCATGAAATAAAATTGGCATTGGGTGGGGGCCATAGTAGGCTATGAGGAGAGCAAGGCATTTTAGATTGCTCAAAAGCAAAATTAAAATAACCTACAATGATTCCAAACTGCATTAGAAAACAAGTCCTAACTTGTGTATATTTTATTCTGCTGTATTTGCTAAATCTGGCCTAAAAAGAAAAAGTCCTTGCTATGTTTTAGAATTTGCAGTCATCCCCTGGATGTTTCCAGCCCCTTCCCTTGGATTCAAGATGACTGTTACTCTTTTTTACAATTATTCATATAAGAGAGAGAAACTTCTCTTTCTTTCCAAGACTACAGCATTTTCATTATTTATATATTTGTCTTTGTCTTCTTTGGAATGTAGCTTCAAAATTTATCTCTAAACTTTGTTTTACAAATATCCATGATGCATATGCTATTAGTGCTCAGTATTGTGAATTTTCTTTGAGGAAGCAATGAAGATTCAGACATAGTCCTTCAGAAAAAGTTATGTCAATGGAGCTTAGAGATACATAAGATCACTATTCTGTGAGATAAAATATCACACATGCAATAAGAGTGATTAAAACCAAGAAGATGTGGAAATAACTGTGCTTAAAAACAATGACTAGAGTACACAAGTCTGAATTACAGGTGACGTATGATAAGATTTGAACCTTACAAGCAATCGTGAGCCATTGAGGCTTGAAGTAAACTCCAGTGCAGCCACAGCATGCTTTTATAGAGTGGATCAACTTTATTCTTCAATTTAAATTCTCCTATGGTTTCTTAGTGCTATAGATTGAAGTCCAAAGTCCACACCAGGACCCCCAGAGACATGAATCATCTGGTTTCCACCTAGCACTACAGTCTAATGAGGCCCTCACCCCTTCCACCTCTGGCGTTAGTATGTTCTGTTCCTTTGCAATGTCTCCCTTCACCTCTTCCTTTTGAAAATGCCTTACTTTGTCTCAAATTTTGTTTTATGCATTACTTTCGGTTTTAAAATTTATATATGACAGCAGAATGCATTACAATTCTTATTACACATATAGAGCACAATTTTTCATATCTCTGGTTGTATACAAAGTATATTCACACCAGTTCGTGTCTTCATACCTGTACTTTGGATAATAATGATCATCACGCTCCACCATCATTAATAACCCCATGTTCCCCTCCCTTACCCTCCAAACCCTCTGCCCTATCTAGAGTTCGTCTGTTCCCCCCATGCTCCCTCTCCCTATCCCACTATGAATCAGCCTCCTTATATCAAAGAAAATATTTGGCATTTGCTTTTTGGGGATTGGCTAACTTCACTTAGAATTATCTTCTCTAATTCCATCCATTTACCTGCAAATGCCATGATTTTATTCTCTTTTCTTGCTGAGTAATATTCCATTGTGTACATATGCCACATTTTTTTTATCCATTCATCTATTGAAGGGCATCTAGGTTGGTTCCACAGTTTAGCTATTGTGAATTGTGCTGCTATAAACATTGATGTGGCTGTGTCCCTGTAGTATGCTGTTCTTAAGTCCTTTGGGTGTAGACTGAGGAAAGGGATAGCTTTCTCAGTAAGATTCTTCTCTGATATTCTAGGCTAGATTATTTCCCCTAGTTACAACCTTGTGGCAAATCATCTTTTCCAACACCAAAATACAAATGTCATTCTGGAGATACTTGGTCATGTTTGTTTAATGAATATTTCCCAAATTAAACTGTAACATCTGTAAAAGAAGGGACCATGTAAAACCAGCTAATAAATATTACCCTTATTAACACAGAGAACAAATAGATTAATTCAAGGCTATGGATTATTGGAGTTGACATCTGATATAAAGACTAAAGGTAAAGAATCAAGGAAGTTATTGAAATGACCATAAAAAGAGTTACTAGAGTTATGCTATAGATAGAAAGGTAGAGGTATGTTTAAGAAGTATTTTAACAATAAAGGCAAGAGGACTTGGATATTTACTGAATGAATTATGTCTCAATAATTTGAGAGGACTCACAGAAAGTATTTAACCAGTTCCACTGTTTTTTTTCCATTTTCCCTGATTTTGAAGAAATCCTTTTTAAATTTTCTTATATTATATCCCAATATTGAAGTTCCTTTTATCCCCTAGATATCCTACTATGTGCTGGGTACACCTCTGTGTGATTTGTAAATGTTAGCAAACAAAACAAGCAAGTATTTTCACATTTTTGGATCTTATCTTTTACAATATAGAAAATGGGGGGGGGGGGAATGGAGGGGGTATGGGGGTAGGAAAGACAGTGGAAAGAGATGGACATCATTGCCCCAAGTACAGATATGAAGACATGAATGGTGTGACTCTACTTTGCGTACAACCAGAGATATGAAAAATTGTGCTCTATATGTAATGCGTTCTGCTGTCCTGAATAACAAATTAAAATTTAAAAATAAAAATTTAAGAAGATATAGAAGATAAAGGGTAAACAATACATATAATTGTCTATTGTATATTGCATATTTGAAAGTAATGAGTATAGAAGAAGGAAAAGTAGAGCAAGGTAGGGGGAATCGATAGAAATAGCCCAGTGGCAACGTACCAGTTATCACATCACTGAGTTAATTTTAAAAGCATCTCTCTTTTTTGTGTTTTGCTTTTAATGGAACCCAGAAACTTCCCAGTAGTAAGCATTCAATGAAATGTAATTGCTCTTTTTCTCATCTATATCCTGGAGATACGATCCTCAGGGGCAAGAAAGGAGCAAGATATCATGGT
The DNA here is from genome assembly GCF_052094955.1 of Ictidomys tridecemlineatus. Classification (NCBI taxonomy): domain Eukaryota; kingdom Metazoa; phylum Chordata; class Mammalia; order Rodentia; family Sciuridae; genus Ictidomys; species Ictidomys tridecemlineatus. The sequence continues at coordinate 31,542,495 of NC_135490.1, forward strand.
AGTGGGAAGAAGGCTTCTTGTTAGAGCTGGGAGGGAAGCCCTGAGCCCACACCCTCTTATCAGAAAGCAAGTGTCCTCTTCTGGCTCAGCATTCTAGCACCTTTCCTATGTTATTTTTTATGCTGGTAATACTTTCCTAGGCGGATTTTCTATTTCTCACTTTTATCAGTTTCTTCTCTCTCAGGTCTTTCATGGCCTTATGGATATATATGAAATTAATAACTAGCTTGTTATACTTAATTTTTCATTCACAAATGATAATTTTTTTCATGTATTTCTGAATAGCATTAATAAAATTTGCATATTCATTGTAACAGTAAATAACACAATAGAAGATAGTAAATATTTAATAGGTTTTCAACTTTTACAGAACAGTTGGAACAATTATAACTGTTGAGACACTGTTTACTTAGAAACTAACTTTCGAAAAACAGAAGGTAAACACATTGTTTAAAAAATCGCTCATAACTTAAACAGGAAGAAAGAAATGAATTAACTCCTTTATTATCTTCCTCCAAAAGTCTATGGTTTTAACCCCCCCAAAAAAGGAATGGTTTGTTAGATAGACTCCAATTATTCAGATCAATTAAAGCTTAGCCACAAGTTTAAAGTCAAACTTCCAATTATTATTTTCATTTATTCCCAATAATGGGGTGATTTTTTAACATGCAATTAAATGAACTAATAATTTTTGGCTTTGTGCAGACATGACTTTAAAACATTTATAGATTTTTAACTCTAATAAAATTCTGGATTCCTAACTTTGTCTTTCAGAAAAACATACTTTTTGTATGCTTTATTCTCTGTCCAAAGCCAATTTCCAGCTCTTAATTAGTTATGTAACTGATTCACTGAAATTTTTAGGCAGTGGAGCCACAGTGTAATTTGCCCACAGATTCCATGATGTCTAAATCCTGAAGTTATCTGTAACAAGTTACCAATCATGAGAGTGTTGTTATCCTCTACAATGACACTCTTTGATTTAAATTAATTTCTGTATGTCATGATGAACCTCATTGGTGGGCCCTTACACCAATCATCAGGCTGTGATTTCATTAAATAAAGAGGGCTAGGAAGGGCATCCAAAGAAGACAATTTAATGCAGGGAACTTAAAGGCAACCAACCAAAATGCTTAGTGTGTGCCACCTGGTGTTTGAGGAACCCAGAGACTTTTTTTCCAGGAAATGTCTCAAGATGGGGAGAAAACAACCTGGTGGCCAACCCAAGTGGAAAGCTGACATGAGAATGAGTGGCACGCCTCAGCAAGGGGCTTTCCAGCAAAAACAGGCTGGGTGGGAGCTGGTGAGGAGGCATGTTGAGGGGCAGGGAGGGAGTCTTGCAATCTCACTTTTCCATTTCAGACTTTCAGCTTAAGATAGGCCTTGTGTATCTCCATGTCTTCGTGCATGTTGGAAAGAATAAATTAGAGAAGGATTTGAGGTTTTGACTTAACACTGGATTCGACTTTTTAAAACCAAACCCAAGAGACTATTTATTTTTTCCTTGAGAGTAATTTTTAAAAGTACGAGACTATTTGTGATTTTACCCCAAGGCCTACAAATGTAGTTTGTTGGAAGTAGGTTAAAAAGTGACGAGAGGGAAATAATAAAGTTGTTCCCTTTTAATGCCCTTCCTAGTGCTGTTCATGCAATGAAGTTGCATCCTGAGAACTGGCAAAAGGGTCCACTGATGAGGTCCATCATGAATTATAATTATTCAAAGAAAAGATGACTGTGCATTTCAGAGGACAGCACTTTCATAAAAGAGGAAAAGAGTTGGCAACCAGTTCCAGATGGCTTTAGGGTTTGGACATTATCAAGTGTGTAGACACATTCGATTGTACCTACACTGCTTAAAAATTTCAGTGGATCACTCTGCATAAGTAATTAAAAACTGGATATTGGCTTCAGACATACAGAACCAAACATACATTATGACTTCCTGTATTCTCTCCTTAAGAAATATGCATTCAGTGACCCATCAAGGCCTATGATCAGCCTCTAAATTGAAGTATTGTAAGTAAATCAAAATGTGAAGAAAAATATTATACTGGCATTTCAACAAAAGTCTGATACTGCCAGGCCCGATGATGCATGCCTATAATCCCAGCAGTTTGGGAGGCTGAGCCAGGAGGGTCTCAAGTTCAAAGCCAACCTCAGCAAAAGCAAGGCAACTCAGTGAGACCCTGTATCTAAATAAAATACAAAATAGGGCTGGGATGTGCTCAGTGGTTGAGAACCCCTGAGTTCAATCCCCAGTATCCACCACCCCCCCCCAAAAAAAGAGTCTGATACCAAAGTTAAATGGATAAGAAGTCTAATTCAGATATTGACAAACTAGACATAATTCAAAGACAGAGAGGAGGTCAATCAAGGGATGGCTTGTCCTAGAAATTTCTTAGATTTATTTGAATAATATTCAATTAAATATATAGAGATAATCCTTGTCTTTGGAACAGAGTTTTGAGTTTAAAACCAGTGGATGAAAGTTGTCTTTCTACCTAGTCATACATCATACTCCTAAATCCCTGAATACTCTACTTGGGCTGTTTCTCTGGGTCATGTTTATGAGAGCAACTTTGAAAGCTGAATGAATGTCTCTCTCTGAGACAAAGAGCAGACTTTATTGATATAATGCGATAGGTTCCCCCAAGTTCAGTGTTCCTCAGCTACATGCAAACCCACTGGGTATATTACTTCCATCTGGACCCCTCCATATCACCCCCATGAAATAAAGGGACAAATAAAGTGATGCTTGTACTACTTGTTGTTCTAATGATCAAGTCCTTCATCTTTGATCTAGGAGTTTCACCTCTTCTGCCAGAAATATTAAAACTGACAATCATCATTGATACATCTAGTTTTTACCAGGTACATGATTTTCCCTGGCTCAATATCTCATTTGAGTATATTTAAAATATCATTCAAAGAATGTTAGGTTGCCAGTCTAAATATTCCTTTTGTTTTGGAAAATTTAACTGTCAGTTCCTCAAAGCAAATAAATAACATGTATCTACCTGGATGAGACAGAATCTTCTTACTATTTTTGTACTCACCTTTTAAATATCATCTTTAAAATAAGCCTGAAGATATTTTAAATTCAGGTCAATAGGTTCTCCACATTTGAACCTTCCAACTCCTGCTCTTTTTACCAGCTTATATTAGTTCTCTTTCTCTCCAGAGACCTATTCAAACACACCTACACAAAATACACATGACTTGAATTAAAAGCAGAAAAAAATGGTCTTTGGTCTCTTCCCTACTCATACTGTAACACTGATAGCAACGTGGACATGTCAAGAAGTTCTCTCAACACTAAAACACTGTATAATATAATAAACAGATTGGCAACATAAAAATATTGCTATAATCTTATAAACGGCATGCTGCAGTAAGATAATTATGAGGATGAATAGCCTTATTAATGTCAAATACAATAGTATTTTCAATAAGCTTGTGACAAAGCACCTTCTATTCCTTTGCAACCAATACTGAAGACATGTAGAAATATGAACTTTCTCTCAGATTCATAAAAGCATTAGAAGAGATAGTGACATAATTATAATTATATTAAGAAGCATGGTTGATTGGTTGTCAGCACACTTTACATTTAACAATCCTGGGTGTTTTTACATGATAATGGCATAATGACAGTAATGAACTTAGAAGTTATTCTTAGCAGAGTATCACAGCAGAGTGCAATTGATTTTTGTAGAAGCCATAAATGCAATCCTCAACCTTATAGGTTATTGTAAATGCAGAGCACAAATTCTCATTCATAACTACTTAATTAAGGAACATTATTGGTTTACCTGTAATTGCTTTAATTTATCACAGTGTTACAATTTATAAGTAATGTGTGTTATTCTTCAGTAGTTTTATTGTAATTACACATAATTTACAATTCACATTACTGGATTTCTAATTAGCTTCTAAATATTCTTGGTTATAAAAATGAAAATACTATTTTAAGGAGACTAGGATAATTAACAATGTATTAAATCTATTGGCTATCAAGCACTTACCAAACAATAAAGTCAACTAATTCAGGCTATTTAGTTGATGGGTTATAAAATTTGATAAAGTTATGGACTACAACTTGGTGAATCCTTAAGGTGCCAACATTAATAAATCTGTTTCAAAGTAATCTTGGTAGAACCCTGGTTCGCTTTATATTTAGCAAAATGACACATTTACTATCTCCTTTTCTGTTTTGGTGACTGGCACTAGAGATAAGGGCTAGTGGTATAGACCATCATAATATTCCTAGATGAACTCACCTATTTGTAGTTTTTAAGTTACTAAACTTGCAGGCTGAACAGCAAAAGAATCTAATGAATTGTGCCTGGCATGGTAATATACACCTGTAATCCCAGTGGCTCTGGAGGCTGAGGCAGGAGGACTGCAGGTTGGAAGCCAGCCTCAGCAATTCAGCAAGGCTGTAAGCAACCCAGTGAGACCCAGTATCAAAAAAAAAAAAAAAAGAAAGAAAGAAAAAGAAAGAAAGAAAAAGGCTAGGGATGTGGTTCAGTGGTTAAGCATCCTTGATTTCAATCCCTGGTAACAAAAATAGATAAAAAAGAAGGAAAGAAAGAAAAATTGAATCTTTGTTTTAGTTTTAGAAATTAGGAAAGGAAATGTGTTTGCTTAGATTTTTAAAAAATCACTACTTTAATTTGAAAGTTTTTAAATAGCAATGTTGGTATGGTGTAGCAATAAACAGCCACACAAATGAAAGGTCTTTAAAATCCTACAACTTCTTATATCAACCTGAAGTTTCTACCATTAGCAATAATATTTGCGGTGGAAGGAAACTTGTGTAAATGCAAATACAGTATATAGTATAGATTAAATGTTAAATGAGTCCTTATCACTGAATTCATAAGAATTTATTTTTAGATGAGGTGGTATCAGGCAAAATAGAAGAAAGAGAATAGTAAGTCAGAAAATTGAGGAAAGGAGGGTAATAGTAAAATGTTCTGTTAAGGAAAGAAGTCAAGGCAAACTAACATGAAAGAAGCGTGTGTGGTGGAGTTGGAAATGTGTGCAGGAACCCAAAGGGCCCTGTGCGACTTCTGTGTACCAGGATGGAAGAGGAACACTGAAGAGAATTGGGACTAGCATCAAAGACAAATGTCCCTTGCTTGGTAATTTTGGCTACAGCCAACCATAAAATCACCCTGCTAAGATTTTTTTTATCCTAGCCCTTGAAGCTGTTGCTCTCTTATATCTCTAATGGAAATGGAACTTTCTAGAATTCAGAATAAAAATAATTGATTCTAGCTTCCTAAATTGAATCAAAAGATAGAGTCTTAAGTTCATAAATTTAGAGATCTAACCAAAGAGAATTCCAAAGGTTGTGCCCACTGCAAGCAAAGCAAGGGTTAATAGAGCTGTCTCAGCTCTTCCTTTATGGGTGTCACTGTGATGAAATCAACAAAGCCCTATTCTGAGGAGTTTGGGGACCAGCTTGGAAGCATTTTGTGATAATGGTGCTCATTGTAACTGGGTTTGACCTGTGGTTAACTCAGAGCAGTAACTAAAAATGCTTGCATTTAACCACACTGAATATAATTCTAGCCCAAACCCAGGCTTTTAGTCAGCCTGAGAAATCACAAGAAATATCATGAAATTGAATAGTTAGCTGCATTCAATCAGACTCAATATATTTTTTTGTTCAGTGAAGATGTACGGAGTCTCTGCACTTCCTTCTCTTGCACACTGTCTTTATTCAATATGCTCAAATCTGTTATTGGTTTAGATTGTAAATGTGTCTCAGGTGTTCCTAGAAACAGGTGGATGAAGTTGATTTCTCAACAGTAAAATTCTTTGTGTGTGTGTGTGTGTGTGTGTGTGTGTGTGTGGTTTTAAATCACACTTAAATATATATAGGAATATTATGTTGGAAATTGTGCTAATCGAAGCAGAGTTTAATGGGCCTCATAAAGGGTAAGGACATGCCATACCTCAGCTGATTGCCCCTCGATTAGGAGGCAGAACGCTATCCCATTCTTCCTTTTGGGTATGACTAGAGTCTGTACAGTGCACTACATAAATGATTTTCCATGGCTTTTTAAAAGGCGGTGCATATTAATATTTTAAACTGAAGTAATTGCTTCTTGCTTAGCAATGGGTTTCATTTATGAGTGTTTATCCCCGGCAAATGGAAAGTATGGTTAATCTAAGTTAAAAATGGGTTCTTTAAATAGCTCTAATTACATTCTGTTTATATTTGTGTGTATTAGACACTTAAGATTTAATCGGTAGCAGTTCTAACAAACCATAATGTTTATTAGCTGGTTTTAAATTATTGTTATGGATGGCAGTTGAATGAGAAAATAAATGATTTGTCTGCTATAAGCACAGTAAATAAAAGATGGACTAAGGCTTAAAAAAAACAGATTTGTAGTAGAACTTTAAATTTTAAAGTAATTTTTCAGAGAGGTAACATAAGGTCAAACATTTTCTTCTTTTAACATTACAGGTACAGGAGATGGGAGGTTTAAAACGGTATGAGGTTAGTTGGGGTTTTGTTTTAAAAAATTGTTAGAATCCCTGATGTTCAAGTATCAAAAAAGAAAGAACTACATTTTACATTTTAATTCAATTTATTTTTACTCTAAAGAAAAATAAATATCAGAAATAGTAGGTTGATTTTGTAAGAATACTTTAAAAGCCATTTGCTTCAAGTGTATGTAATACTTGCATAAATCAATTTAATTTGTTTCAATTCTGCTTTGATTAACTAGAAAAGACTGTTGGATTCTTTCTTTCTCCTGAGGAATCCTTGAAATGACATCCCTTGTCTTCTGAGAAAGTTTCTGAGCTGTACATGGCTCATGGAGTGACTTAAGAGATTCCAGTCACTTGACTGATGTTTCCTTTTATATTTGTTTTATTGGGATTTTTGAGATATGCTAAATGAAGTATAAATCAAGAGACAATTTATTAATAATAACACCTGTATCTCTATGGAACTACAAACATTTGTGATTGTTTTAAAAATGCAATGGTATTCCCAGGAAAGAAGTTCATAGAATTATTAGTTTCATTTTACAAATAGGGAAGCCGTGATAAGTATATTATGACTGCATGGTAGAAAAGTAAAAAAGGAAACACTGTTTTAAACCACACTGTCTCACTAATCATTGTTGTATTAGAAAGCTGTGTGACCTTGGGCAAGTCGCTAGATCATTTTCTATTTCAATTCCTTTATCAGTAAAAGTGGGAATCATAACAGCGTCTGCATACTGTCTTATTCAATATGCTCATGAAGTTAGCTTTCAAGTTAAATGAAGTAATATATGAAATCACATAGAACAACGCTTCCATATAAACATAGCCTGCTGTTTCCTTATTGAAGACTCTCACTCCTTCCTTTTCTATTCCTGTTGCTTCTTTCTAGAGCATGCCCTTTGTACTTCATGTCAGAACAGTATCCCTCCCCTATTCAGTCTTAATTTTTTTCTGCCCAACCACAGAACTCCAAGACTGTGATTGTCTCATACAATGTCCCTAATCTTACCACACCTCATCCTCAAACCTACCAAAAGGTTGCCTCTCTTTATTAGGTACAGTGCTCACCTGCACAAGCTCACCTGCAGGGCACTGCAGAATCTGGTGCTGTTACCTACCTGGCCACACGTATGTCCCAGTGGTCTGCAATACTCCTACATCCCAGCCCATTATGGATCCTCATCTCAAGGTTGCCTCTTCTGCAATGGGGACTTTCCACTTGCCTGCAATGCATTCTACCTACCCAGTCTTATGGAAATCTTGCCCATCCTTTAAGTTTGAGACAAGTACCATTTCCATTATGGTCTCTTTACAGATATGCTCATCTTTGGGTTCCAAATACATTTGGTTAGACCATAGCAATATATATTCATAAACATTCCTCTCTTATAATATATCCTTGTTTGTAGCCTTAGCATGTAACTCTGGCCTGCTACATAAATATTTTTAAAAGATGCACTGAGTCCTCTAACTAATCAGGAGACAAAGGTGGCCATTAATAGTTGATATCCTAATTAATTAGTATTGTAAAAATTGTGAAATGCCTTCTCTCTTTTGCCCACCCCCACATCCTCTCTCAATAACCATTCTTTTCTCTTAATCATTTCCTGATTTCGTACTGTGTTGGTACATGACATTGGTTCTAGTGATCTGGAGGTGAGCCAGAAAGTCTTTGTTACCACCAATAATGGTCTTAGAGAATAGCAGTGAAGACAAATACGCATAGTGAGGTGATGGACATTCCTGAAGGAACTGTCAAAGAGTAGGGGTCTGGTTTAGTCTGAGAGCCAGGAAAGACCTCCCTGAAGATGAGATTTTTAAACTAAGACTCAAGGAAAGCAGAGGTGTGACCAAGCAGAAGAGGGAGACGGGCCAATATCATTACAAGGGCCCATACCAGGCTCTGGTTCCACCCCATACACACAAACAGCTTTCATAACGAATAGAACAACTTACAGCAACTACTGTGAAGTAAACCAGCAGTGTGTTGTTACAAAGAGGTAACAAGTGGGGGACATGGCATCTGATATAAGGGGGGGCCAGAGTAGACCTTTCAAAAGAGATGTCATTTAAGCTGAGATCGGCAAGATAAAGAATATGAGCAGGACATCCAGAATGATGGAGGCTTTGATAAGAGTGGGTACAGTGGAGATGAAAATGTAAGAATTCCACAAACTGTGAACAGGACATGAGGTTTGGAGAGTGAACAAGAGAAGAATGAAGAGCTTCAGATGTGTTTGTGGACTCCATTCTGGGCCTGCTTCTTTGGCTCTAGAGCTATTTCTTTCACAACTTGACCATACTGCAGGTTGGTTATTACTTAATCTAAAATGCTTGATACTGAAAGTTTTTCAGATTTTGGAATACTTGCCTATGAATAATGAGTCATCTAGAGAATGGGATCCAAGCCTGTATAGAAAATTTATTAATGTTTTATATATACCTTAAAGACATAGCCTGAAGGTAATTATAAAATTAGACAATAAACAGTTGGAGTGCACCTGTGTTTTGACTATGACGTGTCACATGATGTCAGGTGTGGAATTTTCCACTTACGGCACCATGAATAGTATCAAATTTTGGATTGTTTTGAATCTTCAGATTAGGATGGCTCATTCTGTACAAATGCTGAAAACTTTCTTGAATTCTTTATTGTAAATCTGGCTTTTGCAGTCTTAGAATGAGCTTGGAGAAAAGAGATGATGAACTCTGATAAGTGTAAATGTGACCTTCATTCTGAAAGTTATCCCAGTCACCTTTCTCCCACAGTGGAAATTTAAAGGAACCTCTTCAGCTGTCTCTGTCTCTGACACAAAGACCACACTCCAGTTAAGATGAGATTCTCAGGCTGGGGATGTGACTTAGTGATAAAGCATTTGTGTGGCATATGCAAGACCCTGGGTTGGATCCCTAGCATTGTAATAAACAAACAAAAGATATGGTTCTCAGGTCAGCATAAAGGGATGCTTCTGAATTATCTGCATATTGCATCTAAGATTCCACAGGCCCACCCTGTATTCTCAAACTACCAAGGATAGCAGTAGGGGCACATAGAACCTAGCCTCGCCCTTCGTAATTCCGGTGCCTACCGTACTTTGGCTCTGGTTATGTTACTAAGTAATTCCAAGTAAATGCTGATGCAGAACTACATAGCTATACTTGATTTTACTGCTTTAGGAGGTTGGGCTTATGTTCTAGACTTTATCAATTTGGTAGCTACAAGAGCCTTAGATTGCATGTTATCTGATGCTTTCATTATTCAGATAGGTTACCAAAGATATAGAAAAATTAAAGTGATTTTGGGCATATTGTGCTATTCCAGAAAAGCATAATGATTAGAATAAGATCTGAGTTCTAATTCTAACCACATTTCTTATTAATTGGGCAAATTAAATCTGTACCCTCTAATTTCCTCATCTTAAAATGGGCATAATAATTTCTACTTTTCAGAGTAGTCAAGAAGGTTAGAACTAATATATATCAAACACATGACATAAAACACTAAATAAATGGCAGCTATTATTATATGTTCCCTTTCCCTTGTTCACTACTAAAGTGACAGGGCCATTTAGTAGCCAAAGCAAACCTATAACTCATATTTCCAACCTAACGCTCCTTTCTCTATGTAACACACAGCCTGATAGAAATTTTCATGGGTTCCTGGGCTTTCACCAGGTTATTTAAGAATAACAAACAAACATATCTCTTCTCATGCCCATTTTAAGCCCTTTGAGACTTTTCTGTGCCCTGGAGAATCAGATACACAATTTGTAATTTTATTCAGCAGTAAAATGCCACCGTGGTAGCAAGAAAGCTAAAGCAATATTTCAACCCTAAGAATCAGGTCTGGCACCCAGAATAAAAGACTCTTTTAATAGGAAGAATAATCTATCAATTTTGTGAAAGGGCTTTTGGAAAAGGCTCGAAGTCTTACTGCAATATAAGACATAAATGGTACATTGTCCTAGTTTTTTTTCCACAGGAAATTGTATGTTAGCACTAAAGAACAGAATTTCTTTTGCTTCAGCCTGCATTTTTAGAATATGCTATGCAGACAACTCTATCTCCTTGGGGTTAATAAGTGACATAAGAAAAAGAGATGGTGTAGAGTAAATGCTATAGTAATAATCTTGTGCACTTTTCTACACTTAAAGCATTTTTTTAAAAAAAAATATGTTTCTGCCAATTAAAGAAAACTCATCTTACTCCTACGTTTCCTGTGCTATACACTTTCTGGTATTTTCTTATACCAAAATAAGGTTATATCCTAGTCCTGCAGGAGGGAAGGCAGAGGGCTTCTGGGAGCTCATTTCTGGTACCAGCCACTTGAGTGTGCTCTAGAGAAGCGTGCTGCAGCTAGTCTTTTCTCCAGAAAGGTGGCAGGATGCCTAGGAAAAGCTCCTAGAGGTTTTGAAGTAGTGTCTTCCATGAGGAACAAGCCAGGGAGATGGAAATAAGAATCCCAGAGAAACAGCCGAGATCATGGATAAACTGAGTTCTGCAGTGTAGCCAGGAGTGCCAGTGAGCTAAGGAGAGTACGATTGGAGCCTTATGTTCTAAAAGCAAAACTGTTTTTGTACTTCCTCCGTAATCTGTTAATTTCTCCATTTTCTTTCCTTAGTTCTTAGGAGTGCCAGCCATGTCAGCTGAGCTAAGGGGAAGAATGTGTCCATTCTTGGGTTAGACGCATAGGTGGGAAGAGGCACAGAGGTGTATTCAGGGTGGGTAGAGATTCCATTTTTTTTTTTACAGAACGCCAAGGCAGAGAGGTGCCAGCTGAGTCCTCCCTGGGTTACCTTCTAAGGTCATAGTTTTATTTTATTTTTTTCATTTATTAAAACCAGTGTTCTTTAACAACCCAGTATTTCATTTCAGTGGTTTAAGTTATGTTCTTAATATTCACTCCTTTGCCCTGGCCTCTATAATACTTTCAAAATATAATGGCAAGCACTTGACTGTGAAAAACCACTGAAAGCTATAGGAATTTAAGCAGAGTTGCATGCCCTGTGCAGACGTTATATTCTAGCTCCGCTTCCGTAAAGATTTTTTTCTGCACTATTTTGCAGGAACACCATCAATAAAAAAAATGATGATGATAATAACTTTGAAATATAGTCAATTAAAAGAAAACATGTCCCTGAATATACCAATGGTCTTCTTTTTTAATAATGTGAAATTGGTTTATTCCTTTAGGAATATAAAACAAAGTACCAGTTCCCCTATTCCTCATGATCTGAACATTATGACTTTTAACTTATGAAATGTAAACTTGCTTTACTAATGAAATATTTCAAACATATAGGAAAAAAGAGTCATGTTCTAAGCCAAGTCACATTTTGTACACATATTTAGCTTTTCTAAAATCACTGATTTAATCAACTATCCATTGAGTGTTTACTATGTACTCACTATTCCTTTACTGGGAAAAAGAAAAAAAGAAAAAAAAATCCTATCCAGTCCAGGATACATAGGGGAACATATATATTAAGCAAAAAATTGGCGAGGATGCGGGGAAAAGGTACACTCATACATAGCTGGTGGGACTGCAAATTGGTGTAGCCAATTTGGAAAGCAGTATGGAGATTCCTTGGAAATCTGGGAATGGAACCACCACATGACCTAGCTGTCCCTCTTGTGGGTCTATACCCAAAGGACTTCAGAACAGCATACTACAGGGACACAGCCACATCAATGTTTATAGCAGCACAATTCACAATAGCTAAACTATGGAACCAACCTAGATGCCCTTCAGTGGATGAATGGATAAAAAAATGTGGCATTTATACACAATGGAATATTACTCGGCAATAAAAAGAATAAGATCATGGCATTAGAGAAGATTATGCTAAGTGAAGGTAGCCAATCCCCAAAAAAACAAATACTGAATGTCTTCTCTGATATAAGGGGGAGGTGACTCGAAATGGGGCTGGGAAGGAGAGCAAGGGAGGAAGATTACCTCTAGATAGGGAATAAGGGTGAGAGGGAAAGGGAGGGAGAATGGAGAAGCATAGATAGTAGAAGAAGATCCTCATCATTATACAAAATACATGTATGAAGATGTGAAAAAAAATAAGCAAAAAATTACAGTAAAGCATATAGTATATGAGAAAATATTATGTATTAAATAGAGTATACTAGAATATATTTTAAAGGAGTTTGAAAATGTACATGTCTACTAGTCATACATGAGACAATGCACATTCCTACATTAGCATTAACTTCTATAATCTAAAAGCATGTGTATTGCCTGTTCCCCATTCTCTCCTCTCTATTGCCAATACTTTTATTGGAACTTTTAAATCTATTATGTTTTATCATTTTTATTTCTCTATGCTTCACTCTGGATGATTTCCTTAAATACGTCTTTTAAATTATAGTTCTCTCTACCTGTTTCCTAATCTGCTATTAAACTTATTTGCTTTTATTTCATTGACTATAATTTCTACTTATAGCCTAATTTGGTCTCTCAGATCCACCCGTTTTTTTGGTAAATTGGCGTATTCTATCTTTTGTTTCACTGTCTTAGTTATTTTAACCAAAATTATTTCCTAATTTCTTTCTTAGCCTCCCATTAGCTTAATTGTTTTAGATGCTAATTTTGCTTTTCCTTATATCTGATCACTCCTTCCCCCTGTGAATGATTCCCTTTAATCATTCGTGGTTTTGTTGTGGTTGTTGTGAGGTTCTCAAGTGGGTGGATGCCCCTTGAACCTGGGTTGTGGAAATGATGCTACAGACTTGTTTGCCTTTGTTCTCTGCCAGCCCCAGTGGTTTTGCAGGTCTGAGATGAGTTGTTATCATGATCAATGTATCATGAATTGGGATTGGAATTCCCATATTCTCTGTCAATATTGTCAAATTTACCCACATCTGTACATTGAGGAAATTTAGAGTTAAATATTTTCACAAGAGACTTTGCCTGGGCTGGGCATGAACCTCAGCAATAGAGACATCACTTGCCTAGCACATGCAAGGACCTGGTTCAATCCTTAGTACTACTCACCCCACCCCCACCACCACCAAAAAAAAAAAAAAAAAAATTGGTGGGGTCATCCAAGAGACTTTTCTACCAGGACACCAGAAAGACAACAGACTTCCTACGCTCTTCCTTAGATGCTGGACAGATATTTTTTTGAGACTGTTTTTGACAAAAATAACAGCCCTTCAAGTGGTCTGCTATTGACAGTGATCTTCATTCCTATTCTTTTCTTGTGACAGGACACAAGCCTCATCTTCTGTCCTTGAACAGACAGTCACATCTTGGTCTCTAGATGCCAATCTGCATTTGATACTCCCCAGAGGGCTTTGGTGTCAGATGAAGGTCTTGGTTTATTTCTTGTGCTTAGGAATTTCCCATTCTTTCTGCTGTATTGTGGCTTCATTTTGTTGTTGTTTTTAATTTTTTGGTAGCTTTTAGGAAATTTGTGGTTTTTATCCAAAACTATTGGCTTAGTGTTAGAAGTTACTAAACATAATTCATGTAGTCCGCAGTGATATTTAATAATATGAGTGCTATATAAGGTCCTTCAGGTCTCCTGAGTATATACAGCACCCCTTAGTTTCTAGACCAAGGGGAAGTCTAGGGAACCAGACTATTTATGGCAGTTTACCAACCAATATCCAAGACTTCTAATATTTGAGCCCACAAATATAGCTATTCACCATGTAAATGTGTATCAGCCAAATATCAGACTGCATCCAGTGAATTTTCCTTTTTTATTGTTCTACACATAATTCATATTGTCATCTATAGCAATTAGATAAGGAACTCAAAGGAAAAACACTACCCCAGGGGATAAAAGACTTGGAAAAATATTTGGTCATTAAATTATTCAAAGCAACACAGAACTGTCTTAATGTGCATTGAGATTGTTTTGTTTCTTAAAATAAGCAGAACAGGAAAAAAAAGATTGTTAATTCTGAAAGACAATTTCATATCTTCATTCTGATGCCAAATAAAATATATATTGTAAAGGTGTTTAGGATTACAGTTGCTTATGTTTTAATTAGTTCCAGGCACTTCAAAATTTAATCATGATTCAAAAAGCATTAAGTTTAAACCTTTGAAAATAGGTTAATAATGTTGACATTGGCACTTATTTTCTAGAAATTATTAAGCCAATTTTTACATATTCAAAGAGTCACACAGAATATATCTATAAGAATTGCCACTGAAATATTTGAGGAATAAAACTTGTTTTAGATAATTTTTTATATCTACAAATATAACACAAAGGAAGGTTTGGGTGTGCAGGTGCTTCTACATACTGAAAAGGGTAGAGTCCCCGGATGGTGGATAAATTGCAAAACCCTTTGTATTTGAACATAAAGGATTTACAAGTCAATGTCAAAGTTCTCAAAGATGCCTAAAGGTGAGCATTACATTTGCTTTGTCTTGGAAAACTCTTAAAAGACCTGCCCTTGGATGTAATTGACAATTGTAATTAATTGTCAATTACATCCAACCCTTAGCCAATCAAATTATAAACAAAAGATTCAAGACTAGGAAATGGGGTTCATTCAGAGATTTTCAATATTTTGTCAAAAATCTCCTCTGATGCTAAAGATTATTCTTCTAACATTAATTGGTTAAAGAAAATACTTAGGGATAAATATTTACTATGAATTCAGTAATTGTGTTAGGTGGATTTTTACTTCAGTATGTGTGTGTGTGTGTGTGTGTGTGTGTGTGTATAGTGTTACATACAAGCTTTTATTAATTAAGTCCATTTATTTAATCTATTTCTTCAGTGCATAAACAGATTCTAGGGATTCCTTGCAAAAATTCTTTGCCTGACAGAACCTGGAGTTAAGTGTTGAAAACTGCTGCTTCACAGACTGTAGAAATAATTGAACAAATATGTAAAAACATTATAATTGATATTCAGCTATGGTTCAGCTTCCTCGTAGCCTGATCAGCTGACACTCTGCAAGCTCCATCACCCCAATTATTCAATTATTTAGTGTAACAAGTTTCTCCAGGGCCCACAGGCTGTAGTGTGGATAACAACAATGATAATAACTCAAATTATAGCACTTCCTTCCACCTCATCACACAGAACCTCAGTCCTTTATAAAATGCTCTACAAATTTCTGAGTCTCAAGCTGTGTCTCTCTTATGCTCTCTAATAAACCCAATGCCTCAAAATTTCATTCAATTCTGTTGACGGAGCAAGTGCTTTTTGTCTCTAGGTATGGGGGGTGGGGGGATTCATTCATTGGTATTCTCCAGAAAACTAGAACCTTATAGTAATAGATGGAGAGAGAGATATGGGAGTTGGCTTTCTTTATTATGTAGGTTAAGAAGTCTCACAGTTGGACACAGAGAAGCTAGAAACCCAGAGAAGCTGATGATACAATGTGGTCTGAGTCCAAATACCTGAGAACTAGAGGAGCCCATGGAAATTCTCAGACCAAGATCAAAGGCCTGAAAACTACTGGGATTGGAATCCAAATGCCCGACTACCTGAAGCTCTGAAGTCTAAGGCCAGGGAAATCCTTATGTCTCAGCTCCAGAGGAAAGAAAAATCACCCTTCCTCCCCCTTTTGTACTATTCTGGCTCTCAGCAAATTGGATGATGCCCACGTTGGTGAGAGCCAATCTTTAATCAGTCTTTCTAATCTCACCTGGAAACAACACTCACTCACACCCAGAAATAGTGCTTTACCACCCATCCAAATATGCCTTCACTCAGTCAAGTTGACACCATCAAGTTAACCATCACTGAAATGAGATTAACTTGTTTTTTGGTTCTATCCTATGACTGGCCATACTGATGGTTAATGATACATAAGAGCCACTATGTTCCTCTCTGAAGTGAGGACAATGCCTGACTCCCCACTTGGGGCCACTTACTATTAGTTGCTGCCACCAGGTCTTATAGCAACCTTCATGTGATCACTTCACTTAATGACAAAAGACCACCCTCCTTCCTCTTGTATCCAAAGTAGGAAACTTATTGCAAAATACTCCCTGCAGCCCTCTTTTTAAATTGCCCCATTCACTTACCAGGTTACTGAAACACATTGCATTTCAGGGAAGACGCTGTTGTGTATTTGACATAATGTATTATTGTTAACAGAGTTTTCACGTCTATTCACGCACTGATAACAAGATTAATGTCATAAAATTAAAGGGAAATTACCATTTCCTTTGGAGTTTCTGAGGGACATAATTTGAGAAGAGAAAATTGAATGGCTTGTTTGAATGGTGAAAGATAAGCAATGTGGTGCTTTAGGAGGATAGAGAAAGCAACTTAATTTAAAGTTAGGACTTAAAAATGGGCTCCATAGATGGCAAATATTCCTAGGAAAAAAAATGGTCAAAAACTGCCTGAGAATCACGAAAAGAGGAGAATTAAAATAATTCAGAACAGCATGGAGAGCAGTAAATAAGCCGGAAGGATTCCTGGTTTCATCTAAAAAGCAAGATGGCAGCGAGCATTTGGGGACATAGGAGCACTACTATGGTTGAAAGATTTTTCTTTCCTCATTTGCATTGTGAATTGGCATAAGAATATTTAAAGGATAACAGCGCCAACTCCAAATGTAGCTGAGTCATCTGTCCATGGTTTGGTCCTGCTATCCTCAGTTATAGATTGTCTTCCAGATACTTTCTCTGGTCAGTTTCAACCATCAGGTAATTTAGTTAAAATCACTGAGCTGTGGGGAAGCAGAGGCAGGGTGGAGTCAAGCAGATTAAGAAACAAGGAGTTCAACTTCCATTCTCATGCTGACAGAGCCCTGACTTGTTGTTTTATATTTGTCTACAATTAACATAAATATCTGTTTTTGTAAAAATCCCAAAGCTGACAAAACAGGAGGTCTTCTCGACTCTTTCCCAAAGGTGACCAATGTAATGACTTTGAGAACATCAAAGTCATCAAACATGTTTCTTATACCTCTGTATCCATTCTCACAAGCACACACTCCTCATGTAGGCACCTAGTACATGGGTGTGCTTCCTTGGAGGAAGAATATCTTTATACACATTTGATTATCACTGTTTTGTATGTGTGACAGCTTTTTGTTTTATACATACAAATGGTTTTCTATTGTTCTATAACTTGGCATTTTTCCTGCTTATGTTATAGTTGATCCATGTTACACACATTCATTACTTGTAATAATTCAGATAATTTGACTGTCACCTACTGAGGTAACAGTAGGTTGTTTTTATTTTTCACCACTCTGAGCAGGAGTACAGTAAACACACTCACACACTCATATACACATATGAGCATATCTCTAGAATATATGCCTAGAAATAAATGGCTAAACCGGAGGTTATGTATATAAGCTACTGCTAAATTTTCCTCCAAAAGTCTATACTAATTTACACTCACATTAACTATGTATTAAAGTATCTATATAAAAGTATGTCCTCACCAAAAATGGGTGCTATCTTTCTTTTTACTTTTTTTTAATAGAACAAAAGATTATTCCCCTTATCTGCTTATCCAAATCTTTTAAAACCTGGCTAAAATGTCATCTCTTCCCTCATCACCTTTCCTGAGCCCTTGACAGCCTTGCCCTACACATCTGCACATGGTGGCAATTTGTCCAAACCTCGCTTATTACATTTACCACACTCAGCTTTAGATCATATTTGTTATTACTGTGTAGTTTTAACTCTAAGTTAAGAGTATGGCTGATGTCTATGCCCAATTTATCTTTACATGTCCCCCAGGCCCTTGTTCTAGTGGCTTTACATAGTTAGGAGTTTGTAAAATATACAAATACAGTATGAAAAGATGAATGGAACTCTAGCCTAAATGAATAGTATTTTATAAAGAAATTTTTTATATATACGTGCAATTTATTCCGAGCGGACTCTGGGAAAACTGTAGGTATAAAAAAGGATCATCAAGTCAAGAAAATGTCATATAAAAACCATCCCATGGTTCATATGTCTAATTTATGTGGAGGAGCATATTTGACTCTAACTTAAATTCTTTAATTTTATACTCAGTGTCATAAACACGGGTTGCTCAGAAACACTGAATTCAAATCTGTGCAAATCACTTACTATGTTCAGACTTAAGAAAATTCAGTAAGGTGCTCCAGGTTTTAATGTCTTATCTATAAAATGGACTTCATAATCACTCTTTTAACTGCAGCATGATTATTTTTACAAGAATTTACTAGGTGCTTACTATGTGTCAGGAACAGAGGCTGTGGACATGAATATGTTGTGGGAATCACTTGAAATTGTGTGAACTTGGTTTTAGAATGATAAATTGATAGACACAGCGGGGAGTATTGCTGTCCACTTATGTCAGAGTCCATTCTGCTATTTTAAAAAAGAATTGAGTATATGTATTCTATGGAAAAACTTTTTCATTACAGAAGGCAAACTTCCTGATTTAATAGCCAAGTTTTATGATCCACAAACGAGATTTTCCTAGACCCATGAGTATTATTCAAAAATATTTGTGAGCACTAGTATTTCTACGATCTGTTTCCATTATTCCATTTACTTTTTTATTCACTCATTCATATTTTTAAAGATTGTTGATAAAATAAAGCAGTGAAAATGTTGACTGATATTACTATTTCCTTCTTAGAGTGTTACACATCTTGCATATTTAGAAAATATTATGATATTTACAGCAAAATTAAATCAATAACTAGAATTAAAAATAATGATTTCTTAGAGACATTTGCACCCATTTTGATAGAGAAGTCTTTGCACCTGAAGTTCTCAGAGGAAAAAAAAAAAAGCTCTTTTTGCTGTAACATGTTGACCTTTGAGTCTGAATTAGTGCAGTATCAGTGGCCAAATCTGAACTGTAAAATGAATCTGTTAGGATTAAGGGTTTAGCTGTTGCATGGTTAAATGGGTCAAGCTCTCTTAACTGATGGATTTAACCGATGCCACCCAAAAGAGGAAAAGTTTAGATTCAAACAAACCTGCCAGCTTTCAATATGTCTACTATATTACACTTTTTTTCCACAAAACTCACAACCTCTCAAGTTTTGGAAGGGAAATAGAAAAAAATAAATTCACACCTCCAGCTTCTTTTCTGAGCCAGCCTTATTAAAGGAAAGTGAACACTCACTCTCATAAGAGCTAAGAGCTCAGGGAGGCAGAGTTTTATTTGGTAATTGGAGTTTGAAAAATACAACCAGCACCACTCTTGATTCCAGCTTCTATGAATGCTACAAATACACTTAGCTCTGAAGTGGAATATGAAGTTGAAGTTCTTCATTTGGCAAATTCAATTTGCAGGGAAGAGCAAAGAGAATACAATGCTTCTATTAATCATATGTAGAACATTTAAATAGGATAAACCAATATAAAGTGAATTCAGTTTCTTGTAACTTTAAGAATAGGAAAGGCTTAGACATTTTTATCAGCTGATACAGGCAGCCAGTAAATGTTTATCTTATAAAAGCAAATCTCATATTCAAATTTTATTTCTAGAACCCATATTAATTTTGCCTGTTACAATTTCATAGTTTTATAATGCATCTCATCCTTTTGTTAACTTATGTACAAAGACTAAGAAGTTACCTGGGCCTTATTGATCCTCTTCTCCAGTCTCTATCAATTTGCTTACAGTAAGAATCTGATGTAATTGACACTGTCAATTTAAAAAACAGCCATAGATAAGCACATAACTCTGAGTAGACTGAGAAAATAATCTTTGTAAAAGCTTTTTTCTCAAGAGAACTAGATTCTCTGGTGGCTGTGAGGTGCCCATCCTCCACTCTCCTGACCCTAATGCAAGGGAAAATGTGGAGGAATGCAGATTTTTCCATTTAATTTCCACCAAGTATGTATTCTCCTGCATGGGTTTATATTGCTGTCTAATGAAATAATCAGCTAGTATGCAGTGGAGGAGTGTTAGTGAAAGAGGGGAGGAACCATCCTAAAAGGTCTATTATCCTGTCAATATGTGCACAGAACTCTCATTAATGTTAATTAGATTTACCCGCCAGTATGTTAGTAAGAAGGGGAGGCTAGATCTTAAACAGCAAATTTGAAAAAAAAAAAAGAAAGAAAGAAAGAAAAAAAAAAAGCCTATCTGGCAATGCAAAACATCGGGGGAAAAAATGAGAAATCATTGCTGCCTCCAAGCAACCTTAACTTGTATAAAAGACATTTATGTGGCCATTAACCCAAGCAAAATTGAACTTGTCAGCATTACATGTAGAGTGTATACAAGGGTAACTGTTCAAGAACAATTTCTCAAATGAATTAAATGCAAACTGGATTTATTTCTAGGCAGTAGATGTACTCTGTCCATCATCTTCCTAATAGAACAACTGCCAAAGGTTTAGTTTCTCTAGGCCTTTTATTCATGCTTGCCTTTAAGGTAGAAGACTAAGAATCTTGAGAGGGTGGGGGAGATAAAGAAAAGAAAGTACTGCCGTTAAAGACATCTTATGAATAAAACCAAAAACTTCAGGTCATCCTTGCCCTGTTTCTGTGTCTCCTACCCCATTTCCAAACTATCAGCAATTCCTATAACTTTTTTTTTCCTTAAAACAAATTTAAAATCAGACCATTTTATTTTCTCCTGTCTCCATGACCCTGACCCAACCCAACATATTTCTGATCCTGTTTATTGTGATGGCCATAACTTGTAACCTATTTTGCCACATAAAAGTCAGACTGTCCCTTTGAATATAAAATCGGCACCTGTCCTTCTCCAGGTAACCCTTTGCTGGCTGGCAACCTCACTCTGAGTGAAAGCTTTAGGACAGACCTCTAGATGGGGCCCACTCTCACTCACACTCTCTCAGAACTCATGCCCTTCTGTGTTCCCTTTCAGTTGCTCCTTTCAAGCCACACTGCCTCCCTGGTGTTTTGTAAACAACTCAAGTGATCTCTAGCCTCCAGGCCTTTCCAATTGCTATTCCCATTCCTTGGATCTCACTGCCTTCCAGACTATACAAAGCGCATCTCCTCAGAGAGCCCTTTCCTGACATCCTAACTAAAATAGCAACCTCCCTTCATACTTCCTGTATTCCCCTTGCCTTCCCCCATAATATTTGGTTCCATGGCACATAGCGTCATAAGTGTACATTTATCAATGTAACTGCCTGCAACTCTCCACCTAGTTGAGTGAAGCTTCAGAAAGATACTTTGTCTGGGTCTCTGCTGTTGACCCAGCACCCTGGACAGTACCCCAAGCACAGTAGACCCTCAAAAAAATGTAAAATGTTATTGTGTTCACTGGCACACATTGTGCTCATGATCAGGTATAACAGTAAACCCATTTTCTTAGGCATCTTAAATTTTTTCTAAACTACATAAAGAAATTATGTTAGAAGATAACAATAGTTGGGCAGCTTTGGTAATCCTAAATTGGGTAACATTGGTTTCTCAGATTTCTTTATCTATCCTTCATTGGATGCATAAAAATATCTTTGGTGCTCAATGCCTTATATTCTTAGATATCATCCTTGAAATCTATACACATTTTTTTTCCTTCCAAGTTCATGGAGCAAACATTTTCATAGATGAGAACTCCTTTTTATTTTTGTTAACCCTGACCCAGTCTCAAAAATTAGAGCACAAAGAGAAAAGAACCAATATCTTACAGGGTGTAATCAAAAGTGCTAGAAACAGGAGCTTTAGCATGAGGATACAGACCTGAATTATGCAACCTACTAGTTTTTGTGTGTGACATGTTGACAGAGGTTGACACTTAGTGGGTTAGTCCCGTGTAGTTGTCAGCTGGCATTAAGACTTGCAGTACATTCTGCAGTCCAAATAAAGGAAGAATGACAAAGTCCATATTTGAAATCTACACTGGCACTGTGGCAGCCTAAAGCATTTCTGTCTGCTCCCTGGTATTTAGTGCCCCCTCTGCTTTACTGAACATAGGGATGAACCCATTTAATCTGAAACAGGGTATTTATTAACTATTTACACCTAAGTGTATTTTGTTCATAGTGATCATTTAAAAAAAGCATATTTTTCTCATCAATCTTTTATGGACTTTTCTCAAGACAATTATAATCACATATAATAGAAAATAAGCAAGAGGGGAAAGCAGGAAGAAACCATGTCTAACAGAAAGAGGGTGCCAATTATGATTTTAGAGGTTCCACAAAATGTAAGAGAAAACTCTAAATCAATGTAAAAGAGTTCAGGGGGTGGGAAATTTTCTTTATATTTTGCAGAGTTTCTTAATGCTTGCGGCTTGTCTAGTGGGATATATTTTACACTTTTAAAATACTTGAAAGTCTATAATATTACCATATTATATTGAATGGGATTATAGTCATAGAGTTAGACTTTTTAAAGAACTGTATTTTATTTCATCTTTGTCATAATGCCTGTCATGAGTAAGGCAAGCTTTTAAACTCATAAAAGTAATTAGGGATGTGATCTGTGCAAATACTTTTATATTGTTACAAAGCTATTTGTGTTGCCTTTCTTTTGGGAGTGAATCACGGTATGTTTCTAAATTGGGGTCTTTTTCTTCTTCCTCTTCTAACTCATCGAGGTTGGGCTTTCTTTGTTTGCATAATGAATAAGAGCCTTATCTGGAAATTGTTGTGTAGCCACACTCCATTTTAGATTGACTTGGAAATTCAGCTTTGTCTTTCCCTTCTAAGTGAATGAATAGACAGAGAAAGTCTTCTACCTGTCTGACGCTGGTAATTGAATTACTTTACAACACATTAAGCAAAGAAAATTTAGAGTAGCAGCAATTAAATTATGTTCTCATGTTCTGGAGTGTAGGCTCTTCCCAGACAGGGAAGGAGGGGGCAAGATGTTGTCAAATGCTGGACACTAATGTTAGCAAGGGAGAATGAAGGCAATTCATTAGTTCTTGAACAAGGCTCCCCCACAAAGGGCTGGAAAGAAAGGAGGACTCAGACTTGGTTCGAGTAGTTTCCTCTTTGGGTTTCTTCCAAATCACCCAACAAACCAGGCAAAGGATGTATGAGATCAAGATGGGAGCATATGGGCAGGACTCCCTAATTTTTCTTAGAGGAGGACTTCAAGTTTGGGGGTCCACCAGGTATGCACAAGGTGAATAGTCAGCCATGTGGGGGAGTCCAGAGCAGAGCTCTTACCATCAAACACATACCTCTCAGCTAGGGAAGGGACTGTGTCCTTACACGGGATCCTTCTGACTCCCTGACCAGACCTGCCGGGGCCCAACAGGGGCTCCTAGTGCTAGAGCTTTCATATACATTATTTCATCTGGGCTCATCTGATTCACACAAAGACCCTGAAACATAGGTTTTGCTTTCAGTGTTTCATCTACAAAGACACTGAATTATCATGAGTGACATCACGTTAGGGGTAGTCATTACCACTTACTGTGTGTTTACTGACTGCTGGGCTTACTGTCCTAAACACATCATGTATACTTTCAACTTTAACCCATTATTAAAAGTCCATAAGGTGGATGCTCTTGGTGAAATGTGGTTTGAGTGAAGATGATGATGAAGATAACCATTACTTCTGTGGGTGTCAGGGTGCCCTGCTCAAGAACATAAACACAGAAGGAAGACACTTTAGGTACCTATACTACCTCACATGCGTGCATGAGTGTGCATGAACATACACACACAAACATACACACCCCTTCCCTGCCACCATTTCTTCCCCAGAACACCTTCCTAGATCAATGGAAACAGCATAATAGCAATAAAGCCACCTGTTCATCCCCACCTCTACATGCCTGGAGTTAAAAACATAATGTAATGTGAAGGAGTTCTATAAACTACAAATGGTAATATAAACACTGTCATATTTTTTTAAATGCTATTCAATGTTATTGAGCCTAGCTTATCTATAATAAAATTTGCCTATTTAAGTGTATATTTAGATGAATTTTGACCATGCAGTTACTACCATAATCAAGGTCTACAACATTTATATTACCCCAGAAATATTTCTTGTGACCTTTCCCAATCAGATCCACCCTTCCACTCAAGCAATCAGTGCATTCTGTCACATACAGATTAGATTTCTCTTTTCTAGAATTTCATTTCAATGGCCTTCCACTGTGTACATGCCCATGTAGTTGTAGCTATTAGCCCATTTATTTTTCTTGTTGAGTATCATTCCATCATCCTCATCCATAAAATGAACTACAATTTGTTTATCCTTTGACTTGCTTTTTAAAACTGTTTCCAGTTTAAACTACTATGAATAGAGTTGCTATGGTCATTTGTGTACAAGTCTTTGTAAGAACATGTTTTCTATTCTCAGTTCAATACTAGAAGTGCAGTTATTGAGTCATATGGCAAACATGTTGTTTTTTTCAAAGTGCTTGAACCACTTTACATTCCCACCAACACTCTGTGAGTACATTTTTCATACTTTCACCAACACTTGATAGGGTTAGTCTTTTAATTTTAGTCAACCCACTGAGTGTGAAAACTCATTCTGATGAGTGTGATAATGAACAGTGATAACTCAGATATGCTTTAATTTTCATTTTATGATGACTAATAATATTGAGGTTATTTCATGAGCTTATTGGTTATTTGTTTAAAAGTGTCTTCATATATTCTGTCTTTTTCATTGTTTACTTGTCATTAGTGAGTTGTAAGTTGTATATTGATAAAAGTTGTTGGTCAGTGGATTGTTTTCATTTTTTAATGGTTAATTTTGGTGGTCAATTTTGAGAAAGTCGTATTTATCTTTTTTTTTCTTTTATCATTTTTTTGTCTAAGAAATACATGATGATCCCAAAATCATGAAAATTTTCTGTATTCCTTATAGAAATTTATAATTTATATTTGTATGTTTAGCTGTGTAGCTAGTATATTTCTTTAATTTGAGTTAATTTTTGTTTATACTTTGTGATAAGGGACAAGATACATTTTGTGTGTATTTGTGTGTGTGTGTGTGTCCAACATCTTATTCAATAGAGTATTCTTCCTTCATTAAATTAACTTTGGTACTATTGATGAAAATCACTTGACCATGCCTGTATGGTTCTATTTCTTAAGTTGATATTTTTATTTTAAACATTGTGATAAATACTCTATACTATTTTTTTAATCCCCTTAACCATTAACTGATAAATTTATCTCACTGGATTGGAGATAACATAGCCACAGTTTCTTATCCTGGGACAATAATAATCATAAGATTTGGAGGAATTCTTATGACATTTTCTAATAAGGAGGTTTCCATTGATTATCCTATTGTGAGAGGGGAGGACAAAATTAAGTATTTTTTGTGAACATTCCTGGCTTCTTCTTTCACCTTCTTCCTTGCCTTTTGCTGTCTCTGAGGGAATAGCAATTGAATTGATATGAAGAAGTAGCATTTGGCCTAATGCTTAAAAGGAGAGAATGAGCCAGGAAAGTATTTGGAAGACCATCCCACGCAGAACAGAGTAAGGCTTACAATTCTCTTATAAGCCTGAGAGAGTTTTTGCAGTAGAGTTAATAGACGTGGGTAAGCATGGCAGAAAGGGGCTGAGGGGATAAAGGATGACCTGAAAGGGACAGAGCCCATGTTGTGGAAAGGGGAAGAGCAAGTGTTTGCAGAGGCAGTTTGGGTGCAAATTCTGAAGGATCTTAAATCTTGGATTTAGCAGGTTACCTTGAATTGATGGTCAATAAGGACCACTTAACTAAAATGCTGCCACAATACAAGGGGAATTTTGAAACGATTAATTCAAAGCTATCTGGCAAATAATTAAATATCTACTTAAATTTGTTGTTTAAAATGGGTTTCAGTCAGGAAAGGGGTAGGTGATAACCAGTTCAGTTAGGAAGCTACTGCAATAACGTAGACCAAAATTAACTAGAATAAAAAGAACAAAACCAAATGGTGTTACATCGCCCAAATCAGTCAAACTTGGTTTCTTGGTTTATTCAGGCTATTATAATAGAATACCATAAACTGGGTGCCTTAAATACATTGGGAGTTCAAAATCAAGGGAGAGTCAGTGTCTGGTGAGGACCCACATCCTGGTTCATAGATTTAGTGTCTTCTTCCTGTATCCTCATGGTGTAGAAGGGAGAAGGTCTTGGGGTCTCTTGTATAAAAGCACTGACTTCAATCATGAGAGCTTTGTCCCATGACCTAATCACCTCCCAGAGGCCACCTCCTAACACCAGCACTTTGCAGACTAGGATTTCCACATATGAACCAAGGGAAATATATAGATTCAGACCATAGTACTTGGTATTACAATATACTAAAATTTTTCCAATTTTCAATAAACATTCATGAAAAATTGCATGCTTTTCTCATGATGTGTATATCTACATCTTTATAATGTGTGTTCCATAAGGGTAGGTGATTTTTTTTTCTATTTTTAACATGTAATTTAATTTGAAATTGTCACATAAAATTTTATATATTTATGACATATTTATGGCAATATGATATTTCAATACATAATGATCTGATCAGTGTAATTAGTATAGGCAGCATCTCAAACTTTTATCACTTCCTTGTAATAGGTACATTCAGAATCCTCTTTTTAGTATTTTGAAATAAACAACTAATGGAGACATGTATTTTTAAATCTTATATTGTTGTTGTTCACTGCTATATTCCACGTATCTAGAAGATTTCCCAGTAGATACATGGCAGGTATTCACTAAATGCAAGATGAATGAGAAATATTTAAAGATCAGCATCTTGAATCTGAAAAAGATATTAGAGAATGCAGGATCATCATCACTGTGCCTGAGAGTTCCGACATGTTTCTTTGGTTACTTGCACAAATGCTAAGAAATCATCACTTGGCATTCTTCAAATTCCCAAAACTAAAAACTTATTGGAGAGGTGGTTACTGTCCAGGCCAAAAAAGAAAAGCTCCTCTCCATAATAGATTGCAGATGCGGCAGGCATTTGCTTTATGAGTAGCCCTGCAGATGTGGTATATTAATCTGTACTACATGTGATTTACATCATCAAGCAACAAATACTTATTAATCCAAACTCTTTCCTTATTTTAGAAGGGCAGTCCAGTTGTGTCTATAAGGAGAGCTACTGTTCTAGGATAGTATATAAAACAGTAGAAAGATATGGTCAGGTTTTTTTAAAAAAATGTTAAGTGTTAGCGTAACTCTGTAAATCATTCCTACTAAAATAATGGTATTTGGAAAATGATCATTTTTGCTTGTTTACTTCACTTGGCATTGCTGAAATGAACAATCTCCCGTGTAATCTGACACGGCAGGACGAGATGCCAATGCACATGCTGCGTTATGAATGTTTCAGACCGTTTGCTCTAGTGTAAATCCATGTAGACTGTGTAAAAGATGCTGTTCTGCATAGTTTATTTTGTCTCTCGGCCATAGAACACTAAGCCCTGGACATTACTGTGTACAATGGGTTTTGAATTCCATGCCCGTGGACCACAGCCAGCATCACGCACAGAAGTTAATGACCGATTGTTATCTTAGCCCATAGCTTGCATTCCTTTTGATAAGACTATTTCAGCAAGGGGGGTGGGGGGTGGATCACAAAGTACAGGATTAATTAAGGTCAAATCCCAATGAAACGTGCAATCTATTTTCTCAAGGAAAGAACTTGGAAGAATCACAGGGTGAATTTTTATAAACTAAAACCCAATTTTAAAAATAATGTTTAATTAAACTTGAAGCTTAATTTCCTTCTCATTTAAAGAGACAGAATAGTAATGCAACATAATTTAAATGTGCCAGTATATCAGCAGACAACAAACATTTATCATTGCTGTGAACTACTGTAATTTACAATGGCAATGAACCACCCTGGACATCCTAATAATCCAGGCACATCTAAATCATCCAACTATGCTGACACTGGTTTATTAACATCGGACAGTAAAAATTGGTCTCTGGGAAACCACCGAATTTGGGTCCATCGATGTTATTTAAAAATGTGGGTTTTGAGGGAGAATGATCAACGAAGTCAGCCTTATGACTCTGTGCACTGATCATTCCTATTTTAATGCTTTGCAAAAAATGCCTGCCCCAACTGGGATGATATTGTGCTGATTTTCTGAATCTCTTATAAAATATGTTTTTCTTTGGGAACTTTTATGCCACTCTCTCCTAATTATCTCCTGATAATTTTTCTTATCATATTATGAAGTCTTAGAAGAAATTAAATATTCACTTGTTTGTTGGAACTCATAAGTAAACTCCATTGAGCTCAAGTCCTTTGCACATTACAGACTTTTCCTTGAGTTATTAGAGGAAGGTAAGTCATAATTAAAAACTATACTGAAAGTGAGAGTTTTAAAGTAAAACCGGTCTCTCTTTATTACTGAATGTAGACACAGAGCATGCCTTTTCCAATTCCATCTTCCCAACATGGGCAGCAGTAAGGTTGATTAAATACCTCTGCAGAGAAAGTTGGAGTTGAAATAAATTCAAAAGAGAAGTCACAAAGCTGTGGGTGTTTGGATATGGTGGCTCCCACTTATTATCCCAGTGATTTAGGAGGCTGAAACAGGAGGATGGCAAGGTGGAGGTCAGCCTCAAGGACTCAGGGAAGCCCTCAGCAATTTTGCAAGACTCTGTCTCAAAATAAAGAAATAAAATGGGCTGAGGATATGGCTCAGTAATGAAACACCTATAGGTTTTACCAAAAATAAAAAAACAAAAAAGGAACAAGGTAATAGGTCTTTTTGTTTATTTGGTTTTGCTTTTTTGGACTCTATCTATCTCCAAACAAGAGTTAGACTTACTAGCTTCATTTATAAAACTATTAAATTTGAATGTATATGTCATTCTTAATTAGTATTAGAGTAAATGTTGCAATAACACAGTAATGATCTGAGTAAATACTAATTTTTTCTACCTCAGATCTGGTTTTTAAATAATTTTATAAAATTCTAGAGATGTTTGAAGCTGGGCAAATCATCTAATATTTATGGCCTCCAGTTTCTGCCCTGTGGAATAAGTTTGCTAATAACTGCCTGGTAGTGCATCTCCCCTGACCTTGAGCCTTAAATGCATGGCCCTCCCATGTGCTTCAAACCCCAAGAGAAAATTCAACATACACAATATTCTTTCTGCTTTTTATATTACTGATTTTATATAACAGAAGTCAGCAACAAACTCCTTTTAATATCCTATCCCAGAAATCTAGGAGGGTACATGTTATGACACAGAGTAAAAATCAATAATATTTATTAAACATAGTGAATTACCTATTTCGTGCACAGGATTAATGTATGAATAAGTAGGAGAATGTATGTGGAAGTATTTTTTTTAAAAAAATCTGCACATATAAATAAATTATTAACAAAATTATAATACACAAGTGTAGCCATAAAGATGCTGGAGAGCAAGAATCAGAGTTGTGAATGTTTTTCTTTGTTGTTTATTGTTATCAGTTTTAACATCAGAACCAAGCAGAGGATCCTATACATATCATATCTCCAAGAGATTAATTTTGTTGTTATTAGGTAATAGTACACAAAATTCAAATGTTATTCCCAAGAGAAGCCTTTCCTCGACTAGTGCACTCACTCCTGGCCCCAGTGAGTTT
Source organism: Ictidomys tridecemlineatus (assembly GCF_052094955.1). Lineage (NCBI taxonomy): Eukaryota > Metazoa > Chordata > Mammalia > Rodentia > Sciuridae > Ictidomys > Ictidomys tridecemlineatus. The sequence goes on from NC_135490.1 coordinate 31,572,442, forward strand.
GGTCTCTGCTCTTATCACCCTTTGTCATTATAGGAATCTGTGGGTATCTGTTAACTGTCCACCTCCTTACTGAAGGACAAGTTCTGATACCCCTGTGGCTCTGGTGTCTGACAGAGTCTCTCTTACAGTGGGAGTTGTTCATGATGTTTGAAGAAGAACGGAAAGAGTGGATATGAGAGGGAGCAGAAGAGAGAGGAGATGGAACAACATATAGCTTCTGTTTACATTCAGTTAATGAACTTAATAAATCCAGAGTCCACTAAAGCAACAAAGGGGACCCAGCTTTGTGGGATATTACCTACGTACCAGTACACCCCACTGTACCTTATATGTTTTCTCTTTTCACTTGGGATGGGGGTTACCTACATAGCAAGGAAGGAATAAACTCAGATTATAAATTTTACAGTGTTGATGATGCGTTACCCTGAAAAATATTCTGAACAGAATTTTTAAAGTCCTTAGAAATAGAAATAGATGAAATTTTAGTAGTAATACATGTCACATTTAATTTAAATAGGTAATGAATTATCTATGTTTTTTAATAAAAGTAGATATTAAAAAGTACATGCCTAAACCCTAAATCCAGGGGGGGTAAATAAAACTAAGGATTTCATCCTTTAAAGTGGAATTTTGGACTTTGTATTTCAAAAGCAAATGAGAAATGTCAAATAAAGTTCAAGGGCAAGTTATGCAAATGGAAAATTAATGGCTTTATTTTTCTCTGTGTTAGGCATCATTTCCTAAACATTTGAAGCAAAGTGTGTATTTAAACCACATTTAGATTTATCTTTGACATCTTTTTAAAGAAAAATAGGAATTAAAATGCAATTTGTGTATACTGTATTCTTGTACTTCATACTCTTTCCATCTATTTAACATTAATGTTGTAGGGAGAGCTATTCTTTTAGAAAATGTCAGAAAGAACAAATTACTCAAAATGGTACTGTTGATTATAAGTAGGCTGTTTTGCCTTATACTAATGTAATGAATTCTCCCAATAATAGGACATATTTTTTTCCAATTTTTCATGATAATTTTAGTGACTCATGATCAAAAAACTGAAGGATAAGCAGAAACCTATCTCAATGAAAAATATTCCAGTACACTTATATACCTACCGGCTATTTCCTGAGGGCAACTTTAAATCTAAGTCAAGTCACAAATGAATTGAGACTGGTGATCTCACTTCGTCCTTTGGAAAACTATGTATATCACAAAATCAGTATACATTTTGACATAGTTGGCAGCCTTTGCTTGAAATAGCCTCTGAACCAACTGAGCATGGAAACTCAATTTGCCTGGGGATACACTGGCCTTTAAATAAAGAGGGTTGATATTCTCTGGTAGAACAATGGAGAAATCTCCCAACATCTATAATTTTCTGTATACTATAACTTTAAAAGACAGTCTTGGTTTCCAGTTATCAGCAGTTCATAAAATGATTAGATATACTTTTTAGAATAGAAGTATAATAAATGTGCTTTTAAGCTTACTTGAACACGTATTTTTTTAAGAGTACCAATTTCATTACACATTTTCTTTTATTTCTCCCAGAAGATTATCTTTGCGTTCTCTCTGTAGCAACCCTGGTCATGCAGAATACCACCTGCTGATCACACAGCTCTGTGACAGCCATTGCTGATTGCTAATGGTAACATTGCACAAGTAAATTGATGACTTCGGATGTCTGATCTAGCCCAAGGGTGCAGAGGGCCTGCTCAGAGAGGGCATGATGAAGCTACTTAGAAATACTGAGACTCAAATTAGGAATAAGTAAATGTGTAAGCAACTATCCATGAGCACATACTACCTTAAAATAATTGGAACCAACGGTGTACATTGCTTAAACTGCCTGATGCTGGCTATCAACTTATATCTGCACTTCTGTGCTAGGACTGCGCAAAATACAGGCAAAGAGAGAAAGCACTATATATGAGTCAAACTGGAGTAGTCACATGCAACGGGTTTCGGTTGTCTCGTGGGGATACATTTTATTATTCTATTTAAAATGGACTTAGATCAGTGCATTCAGAAATTCAGCTGCAAAAAAAAAAAGGCTTACATTTTATGTTAGAGAACATTATATATATGAATATATACACACATATATGTACATATATGTGTATAAACCAGGGTCTCCCACATGGTAATCACATGGTCTGCAACCCCAGCCCGAAAATATTTTTAAATGTTTTTTAAGATATTCAAATAGTAGGGCTAGGGATGTGGCTCATGCAGTAGCACGCTCGCCTGGCATGCGTGCGGCCCGGGTTCAATCCTCAGCACCACATACAAACAAAAATGTTGTGTCCACTGAAAGCTAAAAAAAATAAATAATAAAATTCTCTCTCTCTCTCTCTCTCTAAAAAAAAAGATATTCAAATAGTAGAAGTACATTGTCTCTGTAGGGTTTTCTATAAAATCTATTATTTGTGTTATGTTGGTTTGTGTAATTTTCAGACAATTATCTTAAAGGAGTAAAAATCATGCTTCCTCTCTTGTAAGCCTGCTGCTGCTAAATTTTACTTTTGTTTTATAATGGTGACCTAGTGATAGTAGTCTCAGAAAGGAAAAATTAAATTTTGAGTCATGGTTCTCTTTTAATATAAGTAAAAATGTTACACTAAAACCCAGGACAGTTTAAAACAAGAGGAAAAGGAGGGAAGGAAGAAAGACATTAGTCTCCAACTTGTCTATAGACATGGTTAATTTATGATTTTTAGAAAAATTGTATTATCACTTAGGAAAAGACTAGAAGCAGGTTAAATTGTATTGAAGTAGTACTCCAATCTATGTGTATAGCTCTAACATAAATTAGACATAAGCAAGGCACCTAAAATAAAATACTCGTACTGTATTTTAAGTTATTCTAATTGCTTCTCCCACTCTAATTTTAATGCATCCAAATCATTTTTATCATATAAATGAAGCTTGAAAATGTCAGCCAGAATCCAAATTCCAGAATTTTATTAACTGCAAATAGTTGAGTAAAGTAGTTGTGCGATGGGTAAGCAGATCTGATCGAGCTGCTTTTTCTGCTGTGCCTTAGCATCTGTTCTCTTCTTTCATACAGTCTAGTACAATAGGTGTTAACCTGCTGGTGGTAGCAGTTTAGGTATTGTTGTATCTGTTACTTGCAGTGGATATCATGCCAGGAAAGTTTGCTTCCCAGCTGAATGGATTAAGGAAAGGAATTTGGTTTGGATAAAATAGGTTGTGTTGATGCCAAACAATACCCAGCTGCACAGCTTAAGAGCTCATCGTATTATCTTGCATGTGATAAAGCAAACCAGCATAAGTTGCACATTGTAATAATGGCTGCCTTAACACACACACACACACACACACATACACACACACACACACACACACACACACACAAGCTGCTGCTGCGCTCCACCTCCATAGTAATGCTCTACAGCTTACAGTCTCAGCTAACTGTATATAAGACAGTCAATTGATACTTAAAATAAGAGATACTTTGTATATGCCAGGTTTTTAGCATCTCAAATTCAAATGCCAGTACTCAAATACCAATTTCCTTATCAACATGTAGACGAGAGGAAATGAAATAAAATTAAATAAATGGTACATAAAATTTTTAAATGAATCTACATCTATCTATTGAGTGATTAGTGAGGGCTTTTCTTTGATTCCGAATTGCTACAGCTTCTCCAATGAGAACAGTTCTTCCCTTTTCTTCCAACTCTCAATTTTTTAATGTATCTTAAGACTTTGCAGACAGCAGAGTTTATCTCACTAAATGCTTTGACGTGGATTGTGAGCTAGTTTGAATACATTTTACAATTGATTTCTTCTGAAGATACAGCATATTACCACTGTAGCAAGAGAAATAATTTGATTTGGCCATACTGCTTGTACTAACCCTGTCTCAAACAGATGAGGAGTCCAATTCTTCAGTGACTATAAACAAATAAATTCAAAATAATGCTATATTTCAGCAAGACAAGTAATTTATTAAAATAAATCAATGGAGCTGGGGTTGTGGCTCAGTGGTAAAGCTCTCAACTGGTGCATGCAAGGCCCTGGGTTCAATCTTCAGCACCACATAAAAATAAATAAATAAAATAAAGGTACTGTGTCCAACTACACCTAAAAAATAAGTATTTAAAAAATAAATAAGTAGATAAATGACGCACTGAGTATAAAGAAGGTTCTAATTGCTTCATTGCATCCTCTCTTTCCTCTCATTCTCTCTTCTTTTAGTTCCATTATATAATTCTTTAGAGCCAGCACCTGCATGCAGCAATGTTTTTTTGTTAAATTTCAAAGCTGAATTTGCCCAGAAGAACAAAGAAAGCTGTTTTTAAACTTTGATCTCATCGTCAAGTTTCCATTCTAGAAGAGATAGAGAGACTGCAGGCCAAATTTGGTCCCAATTCCCTAGGAAAATATAGTAATTTGAATTCAGAAGGAATTGGAATTTTTGCGTGTTTGAGAAGTATGTTGGCCTCATAGCTTCAATCAACAAGCTCTGAACCTGTATGGCCCAAAGTTAAGTCCTTCGATGAACTGTATATATTAAATCCAAGTCTCCATCTTCAAAGGCCCCTAGCAGTGGATAGAACGCAGAGATGAAAGGCTTGATGAGAAGAGATAATTAAAACTTAATGGATGCTTGTTGTATAAGTAGGTGCAAAGAAAAATGATCATTTTAGGTATTCACAAGGAATTTATAAAGAGTTGCATGTGTTATGAGTACTTAATTTTGGATAGTTAACACCCAAAAGGTGACCCCTAAAAGAGGTGGGTCAGGACTAAATGACCAACTCTCTCTTTCTTTATAGTTTATGGGGTGGTTTTATACTCAGTGTGAAAAAAAAAAGACACTAAATCCAAGAAAACTAGAGAAAAGCTGATCTCTCCAGAAATTTTCTATTGAATTGCTTCACACTAAAGCAATGACCTTTGATTTTTTTTTTTTTTGAGATCTTTCCTAAAAATGTCTCTGGGGATTAAAGGGCATGACATGACATACCTTTAAAAAAGCTAGACTGATTAAGACCTTTGACCAGATGATTTCTGAGAGTACAAGTATCTCTCGCCTTAGGTGTGGCCACAGAGGGATTTGTTCCAAATTGCACCTAGACCACAGTGTCTCTGCAAATGGCCGATCCACCAACAAAGTGCCACATGGACTGTGTCGGAAAGATGAGGGCTAATTTTACAAAGCTTTCAGAACTTCAATCTGCAGTAAGCTACTGTATCTGTCTAGTGGCAGCTACTTTTGTTTGTGTGTGTCAGATGACTCTAGCTTGAAGGAGCTTTTTCATACACATTCTGTTTGAAGAAAGGTCTTGCTGTGTTCTTTTCTCTTGTCATTCAGGAGTCTGTATGGGACCATAGCATTGCATCCTCCCTTGCCTGCCAACCCTCCTCATTTCTGTTCTTTCTCTCTTCATTCTCCCAATACTCTAAGTTCCTTCATGTAGCTAGGAAAAAATAATCATCCTGATATCAAATTGCAAACATGTTGATGGAGCCGTTTACTTCTTCTCCTCTATCTGATGTAATTTGCATACTGCACGTGCTGTAGAACTGTCAACATATGACAGGTACCAGCAGGATCTCAATGGAAAAACATGCATTTGCCACAGGTGAGAGAGTAAACATAGATACAGGGACAAACATTTAGAAAACAAACATGAAAATTAAAATGGAAAGAGAAGGTATAGAGTAAGACTTGCTGCATTTGAAGAGTCTTTGATTTAGAAAGAAAGACCCCTTTGCTGAAAGTTCAATATGATGTCTGTATAAATGTCCTTTAGGCTTTTCCTTCACAATCTGAAGTCTCTGAGCCAAACGAACGTAGGAAGAATGACTCCTAGAATGGTAGCAGTCAGAAGCTAAAACTAAAAATTAAAATGATCCAACTTCAAAGTCTTAGATTTTCTATTCCCTGTTTTAAATATCTCCTTTTTGAAGTTTAATTATAAAACTATGAAAATAAACTTATTGAGCCAGCTAACGAGGTCACAGTGAGTTCATGCTGTCAGAAGAGTAAGTAAAAGCCAGGCGCGATGGTGCACACCTGTAATCCCAGGGCTCAGAAGGCTGAGACAGGAGGATTTCAAAGGCAGCCTCAGCAACTTTGAGGTGCTAAGCAACTCAGTAAGACCCTGTCTCTAATAAAATACAAAATTGGGCTGGGGATGTGGCTCAGTGGTTGAATGCCCCTGATTCAATCCCCAGTATCCCCCATCCAAAAAAAAAAAAAAAAGAAGAAGAAGAAGAAGAGTAAATAAAAATTTCTTCCTTCTTATTAAAAAATAAACCATCACAGAAAAGTCTCTGCATTTGAGCCTTCATTTTTCTGTTTGACCCCATGGATAAGAGATCCCATGACTTCTTAGAGGAATGAGTACTTATGAAAAGAAAATAAAAATTCTGAATGCTTTAACTTTCATGATGGACATTTTCAAACAATTTATAAAGGTAGAGCTGTATTTGCCAGTCCTGTTTCATTTACTTCCTCCACATTTTTATTTGTTAACCACGGAGCAAATTATTTCAACAATACCTCAGAATAAAGCTCTTATCAATAATATGCTTATTTGAGACCTTCCTGGTTTATTTCTAAAATAATACCATGCCATTTTCCCACCTTACACAAAATAAGTGCCTCACAGCAGCTAACATTCAGTCCACATTGAAATCTCTCTTATTATTTCAAAAATGTCATTCTATAGTTATTTTGGGGGGTCAGGATCCAAACAAGTGTTTCCACATTGCAGTTTTTCTTTACCATCTATATTCTATAATAATGTTTTCCCATTTTAATGCCAATAATTTGTTGGTGAAATTGAGAATATTTTTTAAGTGGGTCAAGAAATTTCATTTGGTGGCGCTATGTATTCTCTATTGCATCTTATCATCTGTCCCACTTGGATTGATGCTGAGATTGATTTGTGGGTTCAGGTGATAGCTACCTGATCTATCCATTATAAAGGTCCCTGTCCTTTCACCTCAAGTCTTAATATACTGGGATAATTATTTCCTAGATTCATCATTCCATTAGGGTAGACAAAAACTGTTATTTTGGACAGCTATTCATTCTTCATCAATTTATTAAAATGCCTGGATATCAATTTGACTGTAAACCAGCAGCTCTGTCACCCTTTCCACAGATAACAAGAAAGGCTACAATTATTTCTGACACCAAATGAAGCCACAGTCCCTACAGGTGTCAGGGCACACAAACCTCAGAAGTGTTGAAGCAAGATGTTGAGCAGAGTGAGTTACATACAGAGATTTCTTCTGCAGGTATCAAAAGAATCTCTGTGTCATTCAGTTTGGAATGGCAGGGTTGAATAAGTATCATGCCCAGACATGAACCTGTCCTTAGATCTTTCACACAAGGCCATATGGTGGAGTGTTTTTCTTCACTTAGTATTACCAAGTCATTCTCCAAGTCTCCACAGATTTTCCCTATTACATTATCTCAGAAGCCCCCAGCCTATTTCTCACTTTATATAAAAGTCAAGCAGGCAGAAGGCTGAAAAATCCATTCAATACTTTACTTGGTGTCCTCTGTCTTCCCCAAATAAAGCCGATCCAGGAGAATTAAATGTGAGCTGAAATAAGCTTATGTCTCAGAAGGCCCAAGGGCAAATGTAAGGTTCTGGCAAAGAATTAGTAAAGGCTGAGAGAATGAAATAAATACTTGTTTCAAATATAATTTGGACACATTGTGCACGAACACCAACCTAATCTCTGAGAGAATGAAAAACAAGTCCATCTTTCAGATGTGTAAGACCCTTTCCACAATAGCTAGTAAATTGACTCCCTCCTCTACTTTGCCATTAGACAACAAAAGTGGTAAAACATTACCTTTACCTGAGTGATGAAGGCTCTTCTCTGACCTGCCTGCACCCCATTTTAGAGTCTTTGCGCAACACAGGTATTGCTTCTCCTGGCCCTCCAAAGTTCCCTGAAAAACCCAAATCCCCTCTCTTCTCTTTCTCCCTCCCTCCATTTTTCTCCCTCTCTGCCTCTTCCCCCCTTGTCATGCAAAACTTTAAAAAATATTCCAGGGCTGGGGATATAGCTCAGTAGGTAGAGTGCTTGCCTGGCATGCACAAGGCCCTGGATTCAATCCCTAACACCATTAAAAAAAAAAAAATTCAATGCAGCTTTTTAAGGAGTTAAACTTTAAACTATTTAAACTTTTAAAGCTATTTAAACTTTTAGGCTAGATTTCTTTCCATTCCCAGCTTGTTCACTTCATTTTTTCCAGAAGCTACAGATTGCAGAGTTGATTTGAATACCTTTTCCTCAACTTTGTAATCTCGTCACAGACAGAGGGCACAGGCTCTGGAAACAGGGAGAATGAGGTTGAAATGTGGGTGCAGCCGGCCCACTTACCTGTCCTGTTCCCTCACCCAACTCCCTAACCCTAGCTTTCCCACCTATAAAACTGAGATCATAATATCTATTTTTCAGGATTCTTGTATTATATACATAGCACACCTGAAACAGTGCCTACAATGTAGAAGATACTCAATAAATGACTCTATAAACATCAATCACCACTGTTAGTTTAAGCAAATATTCAATTCCTATAACAAATGTAAAATCCATTAAGTCTGAGCAGGTTCTCCTGCCTTTTCCTGGGTCCTGTCATGGGATAGAGAGCACTGTCCTTCTTGTCATCAATGTCATATTGCATTACTGGCTTGGACCAACACTGATGATTTCTCCCTAGGAGGAGAAAGAACTCAAAACTTCTCAAACATTGCCCTGTGACCCAGCAGCATCTCCAACCTCTGAGAACTTGTAACTACTCTGAGAAAAAAAGCTCCACGCAATAGAGTAAAACAGGTTTTTTCCTACATGGAGCCACTGATATGGCCAGGGTTCCCTAACTCTGTCCCCAGGCTCAGTTCTGAACTCAAGTCTAAAACAATCAACCCATTTGGGCTGTCAGCCTGCCCTGTCCAGGTGCCCCATTTGAGAT